>NC_080187.1:197010681-197313711 GCF_030028045.1 Hippopotamus amphibius kiboko | reverse complement strand
ATACATTATCACAAAAAGAAATACAGTATCACAAAAAGAAAATAGTAATTCTTCCATAACCAAACTCAAAGGCATGGAATATTGTGGTCTAAATTATGAAGAATTCAAAATAGCTGTTATGAAAAATTCAACAAGTTACAAGAAAACTTGGAAAGGCCATTCAATGAAATAATGAATAAAGGTAATGGACAGGAGTTCTTTTCCAAAAAGTATGAAAATATAAAAAAGAACCCAATGAATTCTGGAGCTGAAAAATTCAGTGAATGAAAGTAAGAGTACAATACAGAGCATCTGTAACAGGGCAGAGCAGATGAAAGAAAGCAGTAGAAACTTGGAGGATAGGAATATAAAAATAGTTCCCTCTCATCTTTTAACTGTATCAAGATTTTAAAAGAGTGAAGAAAAACAAGAGCTATCAATTTCCATCAAAAGGACAAACATTTGAATCACTGGAGTTCTGGAAGAGAAGAGGGGGAGAAGGGAGGAGAGAGTTTAAAGAAATAACAGTGAAAACTTCCCAAACCTGAGGAAGGACATGGATATACCAGTCATGAAAAATAAAGAAAACTATGCCATTCATATTAGCATCGAAACAATAAAATACCTACGAATAAATTTATCCAAGGAAGTGAAAGATCTGTACAATGAAAACTACAAAAATTTGCTGAAGGAAATCAAAGATACAAACAAATGGAGGGACATCCCATGTTCATGGATTATAAGAGTTAATACTGTTAAAATGTCCATGCTACCCAAAACCATCTGTAGATTCAACACAATCCCTATCATAACTCCAATGACATTTTTCACATAAATAGTAAACAGTTTAAAATTTGTATGGAGCCACGAAAGTCCCCAAATAGCCAAAGCAATCCTCATAAAGAACAAACCAGAGGCATCACACTTCCTCATTTCAAACTACACCACAAAGCTACAGGAATTAAAGTATGGGGCTGGAATAGTAATAGACACATAAACCAATGGAACAGAATAGAGTGCATAGTATTACCTTCCCCCCCACCCCCCAGCTAATACTTGATAAGGGAGCAAAGAACATCCAGTGCAGGGAGGATAGTCTTCAGCAAATGGCCTTGGAAAACTAGATAGCCAAATGCAGAAAAATGAAATTAGACCTTTATCTTACATCACTCAAAATTTACTTGAGAGAAATGGGTAAAGGGGATCAAAAGGTAAAAATGAACACCCCTCCCCCCCAACACCTCCCTACATGAGTCATCTGTGGGCTTATTTTGTTTCCCAGAGCTTAACTCCAAAGCTACATTTCTTCCCCTCCACCCTCCTTTCCTTTTTTACCTTACCATATCAATAGTTTAAAACTACTTGGGGAAGGGTAAGGAAGGAAGGGAAGTTGGAGGGGGAGTGATATTCTATCATTAAGGAAGCTGTAAAGAAGAGATTTTGTGGTCAAAGAAGGAGAAGACAAAAAGAGTAAAGCTAGACACACATTTTGTTCCAGTTGTATTTCCTTTCCTTACCCCTAAAATTATCCTAACCCTCAGAAAAACAAACAAACAAACAAACAAGAAAACCCAGACAATTGGTCTGTCTTTTCCTTTTCTCAATTCCTGTCCTGGCAAAGATTGTAAGGTTATTTTGCTGGTGCAACTCCTGAGGTTAGGTAAAGATCCAGAGAAAGCAACAAGATTGCAGCATTTTTGACCTTAGTCTTGACACAGAACTACATCTTTCACATGTATCCTATTTGGTAATTGTGAGATTTGTTATGGTATGGAAAAAAGAAAAAAAATTAACTTGAAATGGATCAAAGAATTAAACTTAAGACCTGAAACCGTAAAACTCCCAAAGAAAACAGGGAAGGAGCTCCTCAGCATCAGTCTTGGTAAAGACTTTTTGGATATGACACCAAAAGCACAAACAGCAAAAGAAAAAGCGAGAATGTCAAACAAACACTTCTGCACAGCAAAATAAACAGTTATCAAAATGAAAAGGCAACCTACAAAACTGGAGAAAATTTTTGCAAATCATGTATTGGATAAGGGGTTAATATCCAAAATTTATGAAGAACTTATACAACTGAATAAAAAAATCCAAATGATCTAATTAAAGAATGGGCAAAGAAACCGAATAGACATTTTTCCAAAGATGACATACGGATGATCAATAGGTACTTGAAAAGATGCTCAACATCACTAATCATCGAGGAAATGCAAATCAAAATCAACATGAGCTATCACCTTACACCTGTCAGAAAGGCTGTTATCCAAAGACAAGAAATAAGTGTTGGCAAGGATGTGGAGAAAAGGGAAACTTTGTGCACTGTTGGGGGCAATGTAAATTGGTGCAGCCACTATGGAAAACAGTATGGAGGTTCCTCAAAAAATTAAAAATACTACATGATCTAGCAACTCCACTCTGGGATATACATCAAAAGGAAATGAAACCATTATGTCAAAAAATGTCTGCACTTCCCTGTCCATTGCAGCATTATTGACAATAGCCAAGATATGGAAAAATCTGTCCGTCAATGGATGAATAGAAGAAGATGTGATATATACACACACAACACAATGCAATTCATTTCAGCCATTAGAAAGAAGGAAATCCTGCCATTTATGACAACATAAGTGGAACTTGAGGGCATTAGGCTAAATTAAATATCAGGCATAGAAAGATAAATACTGTATGATATCACTTATATGTGGAATTTAAAAATCCAAGCTCAGAGAAACAGAACGATAGTTAGCTGGGGCTGGGGAAAATGGGGAGGTGTTGGGCAAAGAGTACCAACTTCCAGTTATAAGATGAAAATGTTCTGGGGAATCTAACATACAGCATGATGATTATAGTCAATAATTTTATATTGTATGCTTAAAAGTTGCTAAGAGAATGGTCTTAAATGTTCTTACAACAATAAATAAATGATTATATGATATTATGATGGTAATCATTTGGTTATACATAAGCATATCAAATCGATGTTTTACACCTTAAACTTGCACAGTAGTATGTCAATTATATCTTGATAAAGCTGGAAACCCTCCTCCACCAAACCCAAAGAAAAAAAGTACAATTCAAATCATGTTTTGTTCAATGGGTGGGGTGGGGGGTGGGTAGAGATTCTACTGGACATATTAGACATTCTTTAGGTCTGAACTGCAGGATAGGAATTATGTTTGAATTTGGCAACATATTTGCTCCATTGCTGGGGAAGAGAATAAATAATAGGGCTTGTACGTATTGCGCAGAAAATAAGGGCCAGAAGCTTCTGATCTGCACATCTCTCAGGCTGATCTTACGGTGGCAATTTGGACAGATGTGAAAGAGAATACAAGCAGAGGTCTGAGGCCGCTGAGGCTACTGATAACCATGTGCTCCGTCCACCAGTTGGGATGATCTGTGTCCAAGGCAGTGATGAAAGCTGGACAGACAACATTCTCACCAGTAAGAGAAGCTAAGGAGGTTAGGACTGATTCTGGTCAAGTTCTCTAATGGAAATACAGAGGAATGGCTTACTTTTTCTTCTGCTCCCTTTCTTCCCATCTCTACTTTTATTTCTCTCAGGGAAAGGCAGTGGGCTTTCATACATGGGTTAAAATTACTCAGATATTGATTTGAATGGAAACACTATGTGAAAGAAAATAGTGAAATAAACCTATTTATAAGGATGATTTGGGGTATTTCCCATCAATGAAGTATCAAGAAACAATTCCAGATTATATAGCTAGGAATGGGGCACATAGGATTTAGGTTATGGAAATCTTTGGAAGTAAGTAACAGTTTCTCCATTACCATGAGATTTCCATCAGAGATGGTAGTCTGGTATTTTTACAGAGCTCTAAACTTTTCAAAGCATTTTCATGCACTTTTCTCACTTGAGATGCATGACAATCCTGTATGGTTTGTAGAACATGTATGATTCCCCCGTGACCGTTAACTTAGACGCACAAAGGTCCAACAGACTTGCTCAAGATCACATATTCGGTTAAAGGCAGAGCTACGCCTAGAAGCAGACTCTCAATACTTTTTGCTCTACTTTCCCTAGTTCTGTTCTAGCACAACCAGCAGATGACATCTTCTTTGACCTGAACCAGTTTTTAGATGACTCAGACATTCAGAAGAGGTGCTGGATCTTCCTTGGTGGGTGATTCCTGCATATTACGGAACAGCTAGGGGCTAACAGTAGGAGTAGAACGACTGCTGCTTCTTCCCTCGGGGAAGAACACGACAGTTTAAACTGACTTGAAAGTGAATGTTTCCTCTTGAAAATCTTTGTTTTGTGAAAAGAGACCATTTGGTTGCAGCCTTGTGCAGGGATAATTATGGCTTGAATCAATTGAATTTTTGGTGGATAGTTTTGTTTCTGCAAAATTATACTTGGAGAGTTTTAAATGAATGACCACGGTTTCTCAAAATATCAGTAAGTAGAAAATGAACAAATCAAATTCCAATTAATTTTCTGGATCTAATATTGCAATGATGTTTTTCAGTCAAATAAAAATATATTTACTCAGAACACATAGGAGAATGGGCAAAGACAACTCCATTAGAATTAACATTTTGTTTCCTTTATTGTTATTTCCTGCATCAAAAGATATTCACTAGGTACTATTTCCTGTGAATAATATCTATGGGTAGGGCAAATATTCCTAATTTTCAGAGGGCTCTTGTTTTGTTTTCCATTTATAAGGCTACCTTAGAGTTGAGAATTCCTATCTTTAGCTAGGGTCCATTTGCCATGAGGGCAATCAATGTTTCACACCCAAGAAGGGGCATTTGTTTGCAGTAACCACTGCCATGGGCCTTGGGGAAGTGTTTAAGATAAAACAATACTCATGACTCTCTTTCCTTAGGGCCAAGAATACCAAGTTCTCATTAGGTATTCTTCCAACAACACAGGCAGGGGACTGGGCCCTCACTATCTCAGTCATTTGATCTGAACTAGGCTTTAGATTTTCTCACCTGGTTCATAACTTTATGGAGAAGCTTGAGAGACTCCTCTTACTTGGCTTGATTATCAGAGCCATCTGGATTCTGCTTGTGAGTTGACCTGGTAGGGACGTTGGTCACAAGGATGTAAAGTATTCCTCTGGGTCAACTGAATCATACAGAGTATTTACTGAGAGTGGCAGAAAGCATCTCAACTAGGAGTTGCGGACCAAATCATAGTCCAGGGGTGAGGCCAGGTTTGGAAAAGGAGAAGTCTAAGTTCCAAGGGCTGAAATGATACTGTAACCAAGAAACAGAGTCAGGATCTGGGAGACTGAGAATAATTTGGTAGTTGAGTAAGAGGTGGATTGGAGTCTATATCTCAGGATAGAGCCCATGAGTAAAGACGCTCTAGAAGCCTGCCAAGACATGTTGAAGAAGAGAGTACCTGTACTGTTCAAAGAAAAGGCTAATTGCAATGAAAAAAAAAGAAACATTTTCTAAGGAGAAGTTTGAGAAACACCTCCTGCATGGGCCCAACAGCAGACAATCATTTGAGCAGATGATGGAGACACTACTTCTGAGTTTCCTGCAACCAGACATCTGGAGGAGATTAAATATGAGTCAACATGATGGCAAAAATCAAGCTCTGGGTAAACACAGAAGTGAGCCTAATGTTCCTTTTTTTCAGATTCTGTGAGTAAAATGTGAAACACCCTAAATAGGGATTTTGTTCTCTTAATTAGTCTTGAGGCTTTTCTAGACAAAAATTCACCAGGTTAGAGTTACTAGCAGTACACAATCGAGTGGTTTCGACTCTCAGTGAGGCAGACAGCTGTCTCTCTCTGGGTTTTTCTATCGTCTCTTCACAGACTGCCCTCTGCAGCAGAACTTCCCTCGGCCCATAAAGTTGAGCACATACTCCTTTAAGAGGAAAAAGCAGGATTTTCAGCATCCATGCTTCTCTCTCCTCAACTTCTTATCTCTGCATTTCATTCAGTTCTAGTACCAGATGCCTTAGTCCTGGACTGTTTTTGAATTTTTCATACAAGCAATTTATCATTGAGTATTAGAGCTAGAAAGAACATTAAAAATCATGTTGTGGAAAACATTTTGTGAATTAGAAAATGTAGGCCCATGGTATTTACCCATAGTCATGGATTGTGGAGATGTATTTAGAACCTAGATGCTCTGACTTCATTACCTTTATGTAAGATACAGGAAATAATGAATTTATTTGAAAGGAAATGATAAAGAAGTGTATAGCAAATATGGGGATGCCACCAGAGTGTAGAGAAGGTGATTGTCTTCCTGTTTGGAGTTTGGATTACTGATCTAGATGTGGAAATTAACTTTTCACAGGTAGTTAAAAAACAACTGATACAGTGTTAACAAAAACTAAAAGACAGCACTTGTTTGCCCTTAGAACTGGTCAAGTCCACTTACTACTTAAAATAAGTTATAAGAAAAGATTTCTTGTCAACCAAATTCCTTTCTTTTATAACAAACCACCGTTTTCTCAACCTGTACTATATTTTACCCAAGCCCCTCAGGTCTGAGAGGTCATCTTGAAACCAACTGGATCTAACTTGCTGACTGCCTCTGATTTCTAGCACTGATACCCAGTCCCATTTCTAGCTGTTTATCTTTGCCTTTATGCTGTAGCTTGTGTAACAGGAGTGGGGGAGGTAAGCAGATGAACCGTGTGTTGCTGGAAAATACTTTGAGGCTATTAACCAATGCTCTTTGCTCTTCTGGACGTTTCCCCTTTGCTTCTCCTATTCATGTAGCTAGATAGTAATTCATGCTCCTCAGAGTAGGGCAGTATAGAAAGAGGACACCTGCAATTTTTCTGGGATTTGGCTTCCAAAAGCTTTAGCCCATCCTCCAGTAGCCTTGAGAGAGGGAATATGAGAATTAAATTGAGATTGTGTGTGTATTTTCAACTATTAAAAAGTTTTAATGTACACATATAATTTCACATGAAGGTATAGCTGTAATCACAGCATACATGCTTCAAAGCTTTACATGACTTAGGTCTTCATTCTACTTTCATATTTTGACAGTTTGGCCATATAAAGAACTATTGGGGTAATAGAGACCTGGGGGGCTAATTACTTATAGAATTTAAAGCAACACTCTTATTCTCAGCCCCCTCTGTAGCAGTTGGTGACTCCAATTCCTGATTCTTTGAGAAATTCTAATCACTGGGCTTCTCACCAATATCCATTCTGGCATTTTCTTTGTTGCTGAGTCATTTACTATTTCTCCATGAACTTTCCATCTTCATGTGGGTGGTGCCTTGGAATATCATTAGGATGGAGTGTGTATGTCTATTTTTCATTCCAACTATTTCAGGTCTTAGATTAAATCCCTCATGAAGCCATGTTGGGTTTTATACTTCAGGCCACTTCAGAGGAGAAAACTCTAGCCTTAAAGGAAGCACCCTTTAAGTTTGGTCAGTTTTTACCAAAGAGGGTCAGGTTATGCCTGATGGTACAGAAAACAGTATACAGGTGCTACATAGCCAAGTAGGTTTGTTTTAAGTATTACTTTAATGTGTAATTGAAAAACTATAAACAGCACATTGTGTCAATCAGGATTGCATGTAGGTACATATAAAATGAGGTGAGGTAAAAAAGTGAGTAGATTTAAAGAAAAATACTAAGCAAATAATATAGAGCCTGTAATGTGGGAAAAAAATCAAGAAGGTGGTATACAAGTTAGAAAGATTTGGAAAATGTTAACTTCTTTTACAAAAGCAAGAGAAGCCTAGAGAAATAATCTTAAAAAATATTATTATTAAGAACATGGGCTCTGAAATGTATTTAGAAAACAGAAATAGAATCATAGATATAGAAAATAATCTTATGATTACCACGGGGGAAAGAGGAGGGGAGGGATAAATTGGCAGATTGGAATTGACATATACATACTACTATATATAAAATAGATAAGGACCTACTATATAGCACAGGGAACTCTACTCAATACCCTGTAATGACCTATATGGGAAAAGAACCTAACAAAGAGTGGATATATGTATATGTATAACTGATTTGCTTTGCTGTACATCTGAAACACATCATAAAGCAACTGTACGCCAATAAAAATTAAAAAAAAAAAGAACACGGGCTCTCAAATAAGCTCTTGTTTGAATTTGAATCCTAACTCCTGCCTCTACTAATTGAGTAATACTTAGCAAGTTATATAACCTAGGTTTATGTTTCCTTATCTGTAAAATGGGGATGAAAATAACAATACCATAAAATAGCGACCTCATACGATTGTTCTAAGGATTAAAGGGTTGCTATCTGGCACATAGTAAGTGCTCAATAAGTGACAACTATTGTAGTATTAGTAGCAATGGTATGATACTGAATTGTCTAGTCAGTTTGCTTAAAAAGGTACCAGGATAAAAAAGGTTAAAGAAATGAAGTAAGGACAGCAATTTGTCAATGTTGAGACTGATTCTTACAAAGCAGAATTTCAGCATTGGCACTATTGATATTTTGGGCTGAATAGCTCTCTGTTGTGGGGCTACCCTGTGCATTGTAAGATGTTTAGCAGCATCCCTGGCCTGTACCCACTACATGCCAGTAGTACTCCTCCCCAGTTGTGACAACCAAAAACATCTCCAGGCATGGCCACGTGTCCCTTAGAAGGCAAAATTGCTCCCTATTGAGAACCATGGTTATAGGCTAATATAGCTGTAGTTGAGGACTAGTAGGTTGTAACATAATCAGCCTTAGGTGTACTCTTTAGATGCTTCTGGGAGCATGAGCGAGTTGAAGGAGCATGGGCTTTGGAGTCAATCAGACCTGAGCTTAGATCCCAGTTCTGTCACTTACTTGCCCTGTGATATTGGGTAATTTAATCTCAGGCTCTTCATCTGTAGTGGTGACAGTGCCTGTTTCCCTGGGCCACGTGACAAATACCCGCAGCATCGTGCCAGGCACAGTCAGGGCTCACTAGATGTCAGTCTCCATTCTTCCTCTCTTCTTTCACCTTTGCCCAAGGTGGGCTGTGAAAGCAGGGAAACCAAGAGACTGAGCAGGTGGTCTTTCTGGTCCATATTCTAACCCCTTACCTAGTACCAGAGTTCTTGTGAGCTCCACAAATGTTAAGAAGGTGAACTTTCCAGGTTTAGCCATAAGGAACACCGAAAAGCTTTGCAACTGGAGGCCTCTAATAATATGCAGGTATTTATATACATACACAACACACCACTCAAGTCATTTGATGTGTGCCTTTGGACCATATTTCAACTGGCATCCTGAAAAGTGATCCACTTTGGGGAATAGATGCAACAACAGATATATCCCTCAGACCATTCCACATATCTGTGGTGTGATTGGGGTGATGGTCGCACTTCTTTATGGAGCCGACCCTACAATCTTGAAAACTTATCAGCTCGGACCACTACTGTCAACCTATAGCAAGCACACAACTCTAAATCTGAATGCCCGCCAGCCTGGACATTTTGCTTGTGCTGCAAACATAGGTGGGAGGATCTGAGCCGTGGATGGCTGAGGAAAAGGCAGCTTGTGAGACACTGCATAGGGAGGTGCGAGGCTGTCAGCAGGAGAAGTGTGGGGAAAGGAACATTGCGACACCGCCTCAAACAAAACAGTGCCGAAGGGCTTGCTGGGAAGCTCCACAAATAGAACCATACTGCATATGGGAACCAGAGATAGGATCAGGAGACATCAGGTGGGGAAACAGTAGAATGAGTACCAGACTGTTTGCCTTCTCAATTTTTCTTTACTGCTTAATAGCAGACTGAAAATCACTGCATCTTTCCACACCGCAGTTTCTACCGCTATGAAGCGTACTCTGCCTACTTCTAAGGATGTTGTTAAGATCAAATGAGGCAACAAGTGTAAATGGGAAATTGAAGCCCTGAGCATGGCAGGTGTTACTTTCTATGTGAAACCAAGAAACAGTCAAGAAACAGCACCTGTTGTCAGTGACTGATATAGTTAACATGTATGTGTGGAGATTTACATGAATCATTGATATCTTTACAACTCTGTGAATTAGATCTTTTTATTCCCATTTACAAGTTAAGTGATTTGTTCAAGGAACTCAGTCCTGCCTAATTACAAAGAGTGTACTCTTCTCACTACCCTACATGCTTCCCCTAAATTCTTCAAACATTCATAGGCTGTCAGTATGGTAAGTCTGAAGTATGACTTCTATTTTTAAACTTTCCTTTCTTCAATACTACTCAGCCCTGTAATTTCCCACCTTGGAAATGAACACAAGCTTTGATCCAGCAAGGCTATTATAAAGGCTTCAGTCTGAAGACTGGCCTTCCCATTTTCCTGAGTACATGAGTTCTAACCATGCTGGATTCTGGCATTCTGGCCATGGCCCTGGGGCAGCTTAGAAAGCTGCCTGTGCACAGAGTCCCCATCAAACACTGACAACCACAGCATCTGCAACAAGGCTAAGGATGGGGCATAGAGGGATGATGAGGCCTTTAACCTCTGTATTATTGTGCTATCATTACGGCAACAAATCACCACAAATTTAGCCTCTGAAATCAATACACACATATTATTTTACAATTCCGTAGGTCAGAAGTCTGACATACGTTTCACTAGACTAAACATCAGGCTGTCAGCAAGGCTGCATTCCCTTCTGGAGGCTCTAGAGGAGAGTCTGTTTTCTTACCTTTTTCACCTTCTAGAGACTGTCCTCTTTCCTGGGCTCACAAATCTTTTCCTCCATCTTCAAAGCTAGCAACTCCCTGACTGCTTTTCCACCGTCATGTTTCCCTCTGACTGAGTCAGGCAGGAAAGGCTTTCTCCTTATAAGGGTTCATGTGATTGGATTGGTTCCACCTGGGTCATTCAGTCTACTCTCCCCACCTTAATCACATTTGCAAAGTCCCTGTTGCCACACGTGGTAGCATACTCACAAATTCTGAGCATTAGGATGTGGGCATGCTTGGGGGCATTATTCTGCCTATCACAGTCCCCATTCAGATTACAAGTACAACAGCCATAAACAGGTCTGGGAACAAACACAATTGACTCTTAGTAAACATACAACAACTTATCAGGGGAAGCAGAAGTGTGTGTATGTACTAGGGAGTAGCTGGCCAGCCCACATACTGTGACTCTTCAGTATGTGTTGTCATCTGAGTGTTTTATAGACGGAATGGACAGAGCTGGTTAACATGGTGAAACGTTAAATGCGAGTTAATTAATAGAATTTCTACTGCCATTTGTTCAACAGGATAGGTTTGGAAAGCTGTTTGATAGTGTTGCCAGGAACCTGAGTGCTGGTGTTTTAGCCTCGAGGGACAAAACAATTAAAAACTATCCCTCGACCCCATATAGAAGTGAAGTGACAGCTCATGCTGGTCTTCAGGGCTGGGGACCCATTGATTTTGAGCTGAGAAGCTGGATGGTTATTGAAGGCGACTGATATGGGGCTAGAGAGGAACAGGAATAAACAGGTCTTTAAAAATTTGAACTTGGCTCAATAATTCTTCTCTGTGAAGATGTCTTTTTCCCTCTCCTCAGCCAGAGATTTTAACATTTTCTGAGTTCCAAATTCTCCACGTACACACGTCTCACTTGTGGCTCTCATAACATGGGGTTGTAATTATTTAGTTTAATGCTCAGACTGGATGCCCCTTGAGGACAGACTCTGTATCTGATTTATTGTTGCATCCCATGATCTCGTTCAGTGTCTGTTACAGAGTGAGGGAGTGAGGACATGCAAAATCTGGAGGATTTACACCCATAGTTATCAGCCAGGGTCATACATAGTCCTCCAAAGGAGTAGAGAGTCCCAGTTAGCACCTCATGAGAGACTAGAAGTGGTGCTTGGCAATGGAGGTTTAAATCAGCTTTTATTGTTGCCGGGGAAAGGGTTGTCTTCCAGATCAGTTCTGTAGGGAATTGTAGGGTTCGGCTGTGCTGGCTGTTTTTGATTATGTCTTTGATTGGTTTAGAAGCAGATTCAAGTTGACTAGTGCAGTAGAAACTGGTAGAGCTAATTGCCCTAGAGGAGGCCAGCAAGATTACTGTGTGATGATGCAGTTGTGTAATCCTTTTAGACCTAGGATGGCTAGTTGTGGTGATTTGCAACGATCACACAAGCCAGTGAAACACCTAATGCTCCTTTTCTCTTCAAATGTGTTTAACGAAGTAGACACGGCATCATATTAGTAAAATGAAACAGAGTTGCTTTAAAATGTGTTTACTGTTTTTTGCTCAGTTATCTCAGGGTCATTGTTTCTGCCAAATTATTTTGCCAATGGTTCAAATCAGCTTAGCTATTGTTCATAGAGCTGGGATGGACGACGATTGTGGTGTATGGATAGTAACCTTGTCACAATTGCAGGCTTGACAATTGACTTCATTTCTTCTACCACTTTAAATTTAGAAGTGGTCTAAACTCATCTTGGAAGGCCTTTGGAAATAGTCTGTTTTGTTGGTCAATAGGGGAGGTCTTTGCTGAATGGTATAGAAATCAGTGGAAAGCACCATGTAATTTTATCACCATTCTTGGTCTGATTGCTCTTTTCCTCAATTCATTTGAATATTTCTCTCAGATTGGTTAATGCTCCTTCACCCATTTCATCTTGGCCTTCTGGTGTTTGATTTGTATGCATTCTCAGAATAGTGTGGCCTCATGGCAGTTCTGAGTCAAATGCAGCAGAGAAAGATGAAAAATAGCTTTACTTTTGCCACTACTTCCCTTCTTTCTATTTTTTTTAAAATTTTCTTTAATTGGAGAGTCAGTATCCAACAACCATTCAAATACATAATTGCAAACAGAGATAAATGCTATTAAAAATATGGGAAGTTCTCCACCACAAGATTTTTTATAACAGGAGATGATTTATCCCAGAAAGCGGCAAAGACCTAAAGTGAGACTATTTGAGATGAGATCTGAAAGGTATGGAAAGTGTTCCAGTCTGAGCACATCAAGTGCAAAGATCTAAAAGCGCTTAAGAGATAAGCACAAAGTCAGAGGCCAGACGCAGCTAGAGAGGGAATGTACATGAAACAAAAAAGGCAGAATAAATCAATAAGGCAAAATTCCTGAAGAGTTTTAAGTAAGGTATGACAATGAACTGTATGTTGAAAAAATATCCAGTTTGGTGCAACTTACTTTCTTAACCAACATTTATGAGTAGAAAAGTAGAAGAAACCATGAGTGACTTCCTCAAGTTTGACCTGAGGCTAAACCTCTTAATCCTTTGGAGAGAGCCAAATCTGAGAATTACCTGCAGCAGCAAAATCCTGCAAAAGGTGAGGTGGTTTTATGTATATTAGTCAAGGTTCTCCAGAGACAGAACCAGTAGGATGGATATAGATATTTACACATTTATACATTTATCTGTATATACATAAAGAGATTTAGTATAAGAAATTGGTTCATGCAATTATAAAGACTGAGAAGTCCCTAGAACGTCAGTTGGCAAGCTGGAGACACAGGAGAGCTGATGTGTAGTCCCAGTCCCAAAGATGGCAGGCTCGAGGCCCAAGAAGAGCTGGTGTTTCAGTTTGAGTCTGAAGGTTGGAAAAGACCAGGGGGGAGGAGTTCCCCTTTATGCAACCTTTTTGTTCTATCCAGGTCTTCATTTGATTGGATGAGGCCCCATCCACATTAGAGAGGGCAATTTGCTTTACTTAGTCTATCAATTCAAATGGTAATCTTATCCAGAAACACCCTCAGAGATATACCAAGAATAACATTTGACCAAATGTCTGGGCGCCTTGTGGCCCAGTCAAGTTGACATAAAATTAACTTATACAGTGTGCAATAACGTGTTTCTTCAAGAATCCCATGGGACTTCCCTGGTTGTCCAGTGGTTAAGACTTTACCTTCCAATGCAGGGGGTGAGCATTCTATCCCTGGTTGGGGAGCTAAGATCCCACAAGCCTCAGGGCCAAAAAACCAAAATATAAAACAGAAGCAATACTGTAACAAATTCAATAAACCCTTTAAAAGATAAATGAAAAAAATATACTTTTAAAAGAAAAAAGAATCCCCTGATTCTTCTGGAATTTGATTCTATAATAATTAAGAGCCTCATGTGACACAGATTCTTTTTCAGAATGGAAAATAAGCATAGATCTCTACTTATCCATGTGTTAATTTTAACTGGATAATAATAAATACCTGATGATCAGACATTCAGTCAAGGAAGATAGAGGTGACAACTTTGACACAAGTACAGCAAATTTAAGTTTGCTTTTTAAGATAAAAAGGTAGCTGTCAGGTACCACTTCTGGGATGACAGTGTGAAGAATTCTGTGGACCCACTCAGTGAAATAAGCATACCTACTGATGATAACCATAAAATAAAGCCAAACTATTTAAAGTATAGAAATTTTCCAAAGGGCATACAGTAAATGAAGAAACATTTATTGAAGAAAAGATCTGAAATGGAGCAAGATTAGTGAGAGTCTGTGGCATTTGGGCCATGACCTTCCTCCCTCCCCATCAGCCTGAGGGAAGCACTACTTCTGGTGGGTATGACTAAGAAGATGGGTCTCCCTCTCTTCTCAGCTTCTGATCAGGGGAGGTGGTATTTACCAGGAGGGACAGGTCTTCAGCCCTTTTCATCCCTTCAATCTCTGAGCTGAAGAGGCTAATTTACTGGTGAGAGAGACTGAGAAGTCAGGTGGCTCCTTTCATCCACCCAGCCCTCACTCCTTGGACAGATCTACCCCAGGTGTGAAGGCATGAGCATACTGGCCTCCAATTTCCCTTGTTCTGGCTCACTTGTAGAGCAGTGGTTCCAAGCCAGGAGGGGTAAACCAAGAAGATCAGAGGCTACCATACCTGCCCAGTGCCTGGAGTAGGAGCTCAGAAATTTTGCTCAAGAGAAGAGGCAAAAGATATATCTGAAGATCTCCCTAATAGGACTGACTTTATTTGAAAAAAAATGTGGGCAAGTTTAAACCTAAGGATGCTCTCCAAAATATGAAAGTTTTGGTGGTAAGCAAATAAGAGGAGGCTGGTAGCTCTTACAAATTAAGAGCAACAAACTAAATCACAGATAAGTTAGTTTAGCAGTGAAAACTGGAGAGAGACAGCTAAGAAGAGCCATCTTCAGGTCAGAACAAACTCAAAAACTGGTCTCAAAAATTACTACTGCCTGAATTTAATTGGATGACATTGTGGAGTAATTTATGCCCAAAGCATTGTTGAAAATGATAGAGCTATAAGCTGGTGGAGCCTAACAACCGGGTGTGATACCAAATGAGGCAGACATCTTAACAGAGAGACTCTAAGAGAGAGCCCTGCTAAAACCATTGTCATCCCAATGGCTTCATTTCTGGTAAGGAAATGGACTTCACTAAAATGGTATCCAAGTGTCCAAACATGTAAAAAAACAAACATGCACAAAAAAGAAAAATCCCCAGAGATGGGGAATGGGTATCAATACCTAGAGTTCCTAAGATGTCCAGTTTACAAAAAAAATTATGAGACATGCAAAGAACAGTGTGACCTATGCACAGGGAAAAAGGCGGGCAATAGAAACTGCTTGTGGGAGGGCTCAGATGTCAGATTTAACAGACAAAGACTTCAAATCAGCCATTACAAATATGTTCAAAGAACTAAAGGAAATCATGCTTAGAGAAGTAAAGGAAGATATGAAGACAGTTTCATCAAATAGAGACTATCAATCAAAATATATGAATTATAAAAAAGAATCAGGACTTCCCTGGTGGTCCAGTGGTTAAAAATCTGCACTCTTAATGCAGGGGGCATGGGTTGGATCCTGGGTTGGGGAAGATCCCACAAGCTGCATGGCACAGCTGGAAAAAAAAAAGAAAGAATCAAATTGAAATTCTGGAGTTGAAAGTACAACTGAAATGAAAAATTCACTAGAAGAGCTCAATAGTAGTTTTGAACTGGAAGAAGAAAGAATAATCAAACAAAGATTGATCAATAGAGATTATGAAGAACAGAGAGAAAAAAGAATAAAGAAAAATGAAAAAGAGCCTCAGAAAAATCTGAGACAACATCAAGCACACTTACATATGTGTAATGGGAGTACCAGAAGGATAGGAGAGAGAGAAGGAGAAGAAAACATAATCAAAGAAATAATGGCTAAAAAATTCCCAAATTTGATGAAAATGATTAACCTACATTTCTAAGAAGCTCAACAAATTCCAAGTAGGATAAACTCAGACTCAAACCCAGACACTTCATTGCAGAAATGATGAAATCCAGAAAATCTTGAAACCATCAAAGGAAAAATAACGTATGTACAAGGGAACACCAATAAGATTTGAAGTATATGAATCATAGGCTTACAGAGCTGCAGCCTCAGAAAAGAACTTCCACATATGGTGAATCATGCATCAATGCTTTCTAATCCTGTGTGCATTGCAGACATCACTCAGTCACAGTCCTCTTACCATTTGAACCTAATCTTAACCTCATATTCCTCACAAACAACCATCCATGCACCCAGTGTCAGTTAAGTAGACCATGCATATCAGATGAAATACAATATTTATCATCCCAGCCTCATTTCACAGACGAGGAAAATCAAGGGCTAGAAGTCATACAGAGTTAGAGGCAGATGCAGAAATAGCTCCCAAGACTCCTGAGAGCTGGTCCATGGTACCCTTCTGCATTTGTTTAGATCTACCAGCGTCACAGGTCCTTTTAAATTTCTATCTAAGGAGCTTTTAAATAACCAACGAAACTTGTTTGTACAGAGAGCTCTAGGACTGGAGCATTCATACTTGAAAAGGTATGATTAATCAGCACCGAGAGAGGTTGTTATATATATTTAAAAAACCTCCCTCTCATATTTCAGGTTTTCCTGGGATTCCCCTGGGGTTCAAAGCTATGTCCCTGAAGTTTTCCTTTCAGTATCCCCCCCCACCGCCCCACCCCCAGCAGGCACAGCGGACATCCTGTCGGCGAGGCTATGCATCACTAGTACCCCAGAGGAAGTTCTAAATGTCCATGAGTAAAGCCTCCCATCTGTCTCAAGTTTTAAAGATGGAACTGGCATACCAACAGGTGCATCCGGTTAGCAAAGTGTGTAACTAATATACCTGACAATAGGAAGGTGACAACTGAATGTACCTCATGCCTTAGAATTTTATTTGTTTAGTTAGGTTTTCCTCTCTCAGTTTGAAGAATCAGCCCTGAGAGCCCGGCAGTCTTGGTAAATCAGTTCCATAACAAAGAGTCTCCTGCCTCTGTTCAAATCGATTGGGAGATGTCAGTGGTTGAGTTAGTGTGAATCGCAGCTTCCAAGGAGAATCCAACAATGTCTCTTTCCACTGTCCCCACTTAGCCGTTTCTCATGAAGTTCTCTGCCTCCCTGCAAGTCCATCCTGCATCTTGGAATATTCCCTCATTTCACAGGCCTACCTGCTGGGCGGGGTTGGTGTTGGCATTCCAGAAGGCTAGGATTGCAACTGTTTCCCTCTTGCTTAGTGACACAAATGTCAGGTACTGCCACCACTGCCTTCTACTCTTCAGCCTCTTACCCATCTGACTGATTTTGCTGAGAGACCAGATTCTAGTGAGAACTGATAGATAATACCTATCTCCAAGGATTGCCTAGAAGTAATTTATAAATACTTCAGTGCTACATTTTATTTATTATTTTAGCTAAATCCACTCAAACACATCTGTGTGATATTTGAGAAATGGAAATGTAAAAATCTGTCTCATCTGTTTGGCTTCTTTTAGATGTTATTCCTGCTTCTTTTCAGATGACAGCCCTTTCAGCTGGGAGCGACTTGCAGTGTTGCTCCTAGGATGGTGGCCATCTACCAGTGGCTACAGATAAAGGTCAAGCTTCTTTGCATTGAGATCTGGTTGCCTCTTCCCAAAGCCCTGCTGTGTTGGAGGTTGGATGGTGTTTATGTTTTTCCAGCTTCCCTTGAGTGGTGTAGCCATCTGCCATGCAACTTTTGTGTAGCTTTGCTACAGTGTAATCGCAAAACTATTGTTTCATTCAGTGCATCACCCTGGATTGCCTTTACCTTTTGTTTTACTTATAGGTAAAAACACATATTATTTATTACAATTCAGGGAATGGTTCTTTGCTGGGTCTGTGTTTGAGGCAGTTGTGTAAATGTAATGTAGGAGCAAGTGTTTGCTTTTTAAGAAATCTCTCAGAGTGTTTTCAGAGTTAAGTTAAATCCTGGGCCATCAAGTGTCTTCTGAAGTTAGGGGAGTGTTTCAAGATTTAGTGAGGCCTTTGTGAATGCTGATGGATATTAACTCCACCCAGAATTCACTGTAGCCTAGGTTCAGCATTTCCATGATGAATCTCTGGACCAACCTAGGTGCCAAACTCAGAATCTCTAGGGTTAATAGAAAACAACAACAAACATCTTCCTGATTATATAAAATAATCAGCAATTGAGGTAAAAAAAATTTGTAGGAAAAGTGAAGGAGGGGATTTGTGTCACATATCTCATCATACCCACTTAAAAAAAATTCCCTTTGGACCTATTTGTTCTCCTCCAAAGCCTTTTCTTGGTTGCTTTGCCTCCAAGGGTTTGTTTCTTTTTTCCTTTTCTGAGCAGCATCTGGCCTCTTCTTTTGCGTGCATTGGTTGCTGTCACCTTATCTCCTTATTGTTAGTCTGGGCACTAGAGATAGGCTGCTAATATTACATGTTATCGTTTCTATCCAGGTTGTCTTTTCAGCCCAATTCATCAGTACCTTGAGATGGAGGAGGGAGTCCTCCTTATTCCAATTCTTTCTTTAGCATTTCTCAGACTGAAAATCTTGCTTGAACTGTTAGTGTGTCAGAGTAGTCCCTAGACCTGGTAGTCTTGTTGACTTACTCTTCCAGTTTCCTAAAATGCCTTCTCTTATGTAATCTTCCACAAGTGCCCTGGGACCTGGATTAGAAGAGTATGAGTGATGCTGATGGTGTAATCATTAAAAAGTGTTCCTCCTCCCTGACAGTTAACCAGAAGCTATGAACTGAGTCCAAACCACTTGGACTTGGGGTAAGAACTCACAGGATGTGTGATGAAAACCAAGCTGCCTTTGCAAACTCAGAACATCTGGTTGTTTGAACACCCTGCATCTTCTGTACTGACCTAAAAGTGCTTTTGATCACTCTTCTCTTTTTTGTGAGATGGAGATGCTTCTTTAGCAACTGTTGCCACTGTCATTGCCACACAACCTCAAAATGGACCAGAAAATTTGCTAACAGGGCTGTATGGGTGAAAACAGATGCTGTCACCAGCTTTTTAGAACATCTGCAGGGAGAGGTATCTCCTTTAAAGACTTTAATGTTAAAGTCAAGTTTAGAAGCTAAAACCTCTATGATCCAGGGTTTAAAATTAAGCAGTTGATAGTTCACAGTTATCATGTCAGAGACCCAAGGAACCTGTTCAATGAAGACTGGAGAACCAGAAGCTCACACCTGAGTTTGCCTAATGATACTGATGATGAGTGTCTTGATTTTGATGAAGATGAGATATGACATATAGCTACAGGAATATGGCTTTGAAAAAAATCTTAAAATTATTTAAAGAAGGGCTACTTAAAAACTTTTAAAAAGATTTTTTATACAATTTTTAAAGGTTACTTTCTACCAACAATTATTACAAAATATTGGCTATATTCCCCACAATATACAATACATCCTTGAGCCTATCTTACACCTGATAGTTTGTACCTCCTACTACCCCACTCTTATATTGCCCCTCCCCCACACTGGTACCCAACTAGTTTGTTCTCTATATCTGTGAGTCAGCTTCTTTTTTGTTATATTCATCAGTTTGTTGCATTTTTTATATTCCACACATAAGTGATATCATACAGTATTTGTCTTTCTCTGTCTGATGTATTTCACTTAGCTTGATGGAAGAGGGGCTACTTTTTCAAGGTCCTTAACAAAATAGGTTTAAAGATAGTATTTTTCTTGTGTAAATGTGTTTCATTTCTATACATTACAGTATCAGATTGAACCATGTGATATTGTAGTAATTCAAAAATTTTTGACTTACAAAAATGGCAATTCCATGTAGTTCCTAAAAGACTTCTGGTAGCTCTGAAGGGTTAGGAGGGTGCTGTGAAGGCGCGCTGTGTTGGAGTCGCTGAGCCTCTCCTGACTTGGTGTGGAATACACTGAGTATTTCATCCCTAAATACCAGTTGCTGCCATGAACTGCTTTTGCTGCAGTACACTAGCTGAAACACAGTAAAACCAAGAATAATAACAACATGAATATGTGTATGTTTTTTTTAACAGGAATGCCAGGCACTCTTCCAAGTGCCTTACATTTAAACGTTTACATTTAGACCAAACAGCAACCCTATGGGGATAATTATGTGTCTCTTTTTTACAGATGAGGAAACTGAAGTGCATAGAGGATAAGTAATTCGCCTAACATTCCATAGGTAGTACGTGGGGGAGTCAGAGTTTGAACCCACCAGTGTATCTCTAGAGGCTGAGCCATCCCATACTGTAGTATATGGTAGTAAGCTAGGCTGTCTCTTCATTGCAATAGTCTAGGAAACAGCACATGGGGATGCGACTAAGGCAATAGCAGTTGGGACAGAGGTGAGGGGATTGATATGACAGGTATTAATAGAATTGACAGGATTTGGTCCCACTTAGATGTGGAGGGTAAGGGAAGGAGAGACCTGAGGATGATGAGTCCCAGGTTCCTGGTAGGTGCTGAAGGAAGGATGTTTGTGTTATTCTCTCATAAGTGGAGAATACAAAAAGAGGAAATGGTGCTAGGTCATGAATTCAGTCTTGTACGTGTGTTGGGTTTGAGTTAACTGGGGAACATCAGGGTTGAGATTTCCTAGCAGACAGTTGAATAGACAGGTCTAAGCTCAAGAGAGAGGATAGGGCTTAACAGGACTGTGAAGAAGCCATCAGCATATAGGTGGGAGATGAAAGTGTGAACAGGAATATAACCACCCAGAGAGGGTGAGAATGTGAGGGAAGATTTCCAGTGTCTGACTTAGACTGGTTTCCCCAGGAGCAGTCCTAGAGATGGAGATTTGTGTAAAAGTGACTTAAGAGGCAAGACAAGTAGGGGAGGAGGGGGGTCAGGAAAATGAAGGAAGTCAGGCAAGGGATGTGATATTAAACAAAGTTCCATGGAGGATGACTTTGCTTCACATCCAAGGGGAGCTCTGGAGACAGTGTAGTTCTCACTTGAGAGATGTCCCAGTTTGGGGCCAAGAGAGGTGGAATAGTTATACTCCTCACATGTCAGCACTGGCCAGTGCCTGCTTTTGGTGTTGTGAATTCCCAAGCACTTTCAGGTTTTAGTGCAGACAAGCAAAGTGGACTCCAGCACCCTGGGGAGCCCTCCATCAGACAGAAGTAGAAGCAGGCTATTGGGAGAGTGTATTAAAATTGCAAAGGGAATCTGGTGGATCACTGATACTGTTGGCCAAATGACAGAACCCCAGGACGTGTCAACATACAAGGGCCATCTAAGGCAGAGGAGTTGAGTCAGCAAATGAAAGTGACAAGTAACAGTCAGGGAGCTGAAAGGAGAAAGCTGTGATAGAGGAGTCAAGAAATGAGAGTTTCAAGGAGAGTGAAGTGGCCGATGGAGTCACGTGCAGCAGAGAGGTCCAGACTTCCAGCAAAATCAGGAGAGTGGATGTTGGATTTGACAATGGAGATCACCAGTGACCTTTGCTAGGTGACATGGGAGTGTTGGGGATGCATGGTTTGAAGCCTTATGGTGGTGAGTGAATTTGCATAAGAAAGTAGAGATAATTTAATCCTCTTGAGAAAGTTGGCAGTGGTAGAGGAGAGCTATAGGAAGGTCGGTTGAGAGAGTTATACAGCTGAAGGAGAGTTTTGAAGAAACTCTTGAAGGAGTTAAGGAGGAGAAGGAAAATGGAAAGTAGAAGATAATAAAGTTAGGTTGCAATCTTAGAGATACCACATGGGAAGAAAGAAAACCCTTCTCTTGGCAGTGAAGGGAAGGTTGGTGAGCTGAGCTCAGATACTGACACACGTACAGGTGGGCGGACAAGAAGATGGTAGAGTTCATGTCTCGTGTTTCTATCTGGGTCCAGTTCTCCTTTTTCTGGGTCCATAGCATCTTTTTTTCTCTGTGTCTTCTGCTACCTTTTAAGTTATAATTGTTGGAGTTTTGTTTTTTGTGTTATTGGTTTTAGTGTACTTGAGTTGGCTTATGATACAGGAAGCAGAGCGTCTCCAAAATTTTATTTTATATAATGATCTGTTGGTAAAAATTCAATAAATGTCAAAAGAGTAGAGTGTTGTAACACGCAATTATTATTAATGGAATTCATTATGTAATGCAAGATTGTTTTTACTAAAACAATTTCCTCCCCAAAGATTCTAATTTTCACTTGATTTTTAATGATTTTCATACATACGTGAAATTAAATGACAATCCACAATATTATTTTGATATAAATTTTAATTTTGGATTCTGGGTGTTTGAAAATGTTATAAGCCAATGAAACCAGTAGCCTCTGATCATACAGCATCTGCTGTGCTAAGTGTGGTGTTGGATGCTTGAAATACATTGCCTAATTTTCTTTATTGACTGTGTGGGTGTCCTGTTTTTACCACTGAGAAGAAAACTGTTAAAGATCACATGCTGGTAAGGCTTGGGAGAAGATTTTTTTTAAAAAGTATTTTCATTGGTTTAAAAATTAAAAAATGAATGAATGGTTATAAAAACAACAACAAAGAACAAACAAGCATACAGAAGTATACTTGTTAAGAGTGGCCATTATTTAGAGTTTAATAAATACACTTCCAGGCCATTATCCCACTACCAGTTTCTCTCTCTCTCTTCATATATATTTTATAGCTTATTAAAAAGAGTCATCACACTATATCTCCAGTTCTGCAATTTACTTTCCCACTCAATGTTCATAAGATTTCTTTTTCTCTTTTGCCAATTTAAAATAGAAAATAATTTTACCTATTGCTATTGCCTGCAGTTGTCCCCTTCTGATCTTTTTATGCATAGGCCAGTATTCACAGGATTCAGAGAAACTAATCATCTGGACCAAGGACCAACTTCCTAAAAAAGTTTTAATAATAAAGCAGTTCTTTGATAAATAATATTTTCTATTGGGGACAACTGAGATTTTTGTTACTTTTTTTGAGTGCTGTTTTAAACATGAGTTTTGGTTATAAATAACCAGATGTGTCAAACTTACCTTTCCCTAAATTCAAGCCATGATGGAGAGGTGGCTGGAAGATGATCTCAGAATAAAGCAGTACACGTATATAGAAATCATCACTTGGTTTTATTTGTAAGGCCATAAATGTTCATAACTTTGTGCCTTTTACTGTCCATAGCTCCCTGGCCTGTGATGTATGCTCTGTCTAGTATACAAGGTTAGGGTAGCCAGATGTCCCAGATTTAGATGTAGATAAATGGTGAGGTTTTACCCATCACCATAACAAAGACCCACTCCATGATTTACAAGGTAATTACTGGGGTTGTAAGATGAATAATTTTTCTATAGTGAAGTTTGGAGCATTTCCCACTTCTTCCGAAGATGATTAGCCTCTGAGATGTTATTTGTTTGGACATTGTTAACAGCTTTTGTGGGAAGACATTCAGAAGTCTTTCTGAAACCTTGAAAATGTTGAAGTATGTGGGCCGAGCGACTGGATGCAGAATGTCCTGCTTGAGCAGTGGAGGAGCTAAGGGTGCTGGACGTGGAGACTATGGGGGCATAGGCAGAAAATTGACCCTCTCTGGGGGCGCAGCCCCTTTCTCATTGCATTCCTCATATCACCCTGTTTGGCCCTGGAGGATGGCTGGTTAGCCAGAGATGGGTAAGATTCCTCAGGGGAGGAACAACCTAAGACAGGCACAGTCGCAGAGGGGCCAACAGGGGTGGGGCACAGACCCTTAATCCTTCTGAGAGAGGTCTCCTGCCCCCAGGGCTGCTTTGCTCTCCACGCGCAGCTCAAATCCGCACTCTGCTCAGATCCACACCTGCTCAAATAGGACCCAGGAGGCAAACAAAGATCATTGCCCCAGTCATGTGAGGCCTTTGATTGTTTATGGGATTAACATGGGAGTGTTAGCCAAGAACTCAATAAAAGCAACATGGGATGAATCAGCAAGGCTCTTGATCCTAGAGGTCTTGAGTCCCCCGGTCTGGTCCCATCTTTCTCTTCAGTCTGTGTCTGTGTTTTCTTCAGTCTGTGTCTGTGTTTTCTTCAAGCTTGCGGCACCCGTCACTTACCTCAAGTTGCCGAGCTGGTCTCGGCAAGCTTTGAGTGAACATTTCCTCGTGGATTATTTAAAATGGATAAAGGACAGTTGATGAGCTGTGAACGGTGATGTATTAGTTAATTAGAGCTCCAAAAGGAAATAAGGACAAACAGAATCTTTTTAGAGTATCATGGTAGTTCACGTGTAGTCTGGAATTACAGTCTTCTTAAAAAAAAAAAAATCTCTGCCTTTATTTCTATCTTATTTTCTCTCCCTCCACTTAAAACTTACTTTTGTTCTTTTGATTCTTCATGTGTCTTTCTCCTTTCTGTGCTTACCAACTCACTGTCATCTGACATGCCTACTGTTTCCTCTGGTTTTGTGGTCCCATGTGCAAAATTTTTTCCCTCACTTTTTTTTTGAGCCTGAAACCTTAGTCCTGGGAAAATGCCCTAACAATTAACCATATACCATAAGAGAACATTTGAGAATTTCTTCACTCTGATACCTGAGGAGAAGTAAAGGAACGGGTTCTTCTTGGAGCCTTTGCAGTGCCGCACATGCGTTCTAAACTCTGGAGGTTGTGGCCAAGGAGAGAGACTCTTCCTTTATCTTGGATTGCTTGTCTGTAAGTTGATTTGGTTTTCTGCCACTTCCTCTTGTGTCATTCTCCATGTCTTGAAGGAAGTGGTTGAGGGCACCATCAATTTAGACGAGTGGCAGCTCAAATCTCTTTTTAAGGTCAACCCAGAACTCTTCTGGTTACTCTTAGGTAATAACACTGTCATAGTCACTTTAAGTTGCAAACATAATCTCAGTTCAGCAGTTGGAATACCTAACGCTAGGGAATAAATAAACTCTGACAGAAGTAAGGTCACTTAGTACCATTAAATTCTTATTATGACATTACATTTCCCCCCACCCCCTGAGGCTAGTTGTTTGCAGGGGGAAAGGGGGACACAGTTCTTCACTTTTCACAAAAGTAAATGATGTTTAGCCTTGTGGTTAGTGCCCTTTGGCTTCCAGGACTCACTAAAAATGTTCCTCTTTGGAGAAATCTACTTCTTGCTCCTAGAGAGGTGAAATAGTGTAGTCTGGTTAAGAATATGGAACTTTGCTTTAGATTTGGGATGAAGTTTCGAACTTGGGGAAGTTTCCCTCCTCTAAACTTCAGTTCCTCATCTGTTAAATACATATATCCTATAGAATTGTTGTGAAGATTAAGTAAGTTCAGGAATGAGCACAGCGCAGTAGAATGTCTGGCAGGTATTAGTCACGCGATCAGGGTTTGCCCTATGGTCCCTCTTTGGGTTTCAAGCCCATATCCCGTCCTGATTGGGGTAGGTGTTTCTAGTGCTCTTCCGTGTCTGGTGCATCTTTCCTTCTGGGCGCACAGCATCACTAGTCTGTGAAGATGATTGCCCTCAGGCTTGAACTGGAGCAGGTGACTAGAAGCAGCCCCTTTCAGAGCCCGCCCATATCCCACTGGCATCTCTCATTTCTGCGCACTCCAACCCAGCCCCCAAGCACCAAGCCCGTGACTCTGCCCGAAGGCTTTCTCTGGCAGCTGCAGCTTGCTGTGTGTGGGGCACGCCACTTGTGGAAGGAATTATGTCCTCAGCCAACGAATACCTCAGCTCCTTCACCCCTTGAGTGGAGTAATTCTAAGGTACATATTCTACACCATTTCTCAAAGTTTCGTGGTGGGATTGAGCTCCAAATTCCCATAGTGGTAAACTGCTTGACAACACACCCTGTATCGGCTCCCTTCCTTTCCCTGTTGCAGGTTGGGTTTATTAGCATGCAGCGTGTTTATCAGGGAGTTCTTTCAGGATCAACACCTGTGTAAGGGAGGCGACGGAAGCAGTAGCAGAGGGAGAAGTTGGCCACAACACAGTCCAAACAGAAGCTTCAGCCGACCCCTTAGGGAACTCTGGAGCTGGAGAGGCCCTGCAGAGCTGTCTTGAGTTGAGGTGAGTAGGTTGGATGTTTATAACCTCACAATGGGAGGTCAACGGGAGTGGCTTGTGCCTAAAAGGAGGCCTGACCTCAGGAGAGGCAGTTGTCTTCAGCCATCACGATCTCCAAAGAGGGCTGATAGCTGAGGCTGTGCTGTAACACACACAGCCTTCCTACTTGAGGGGATCTGGGCGCTGCATCACGGCACCCACCAGATCTAGGCTTCCTACTCCTTGCCAGTGTTTTCTGAGATAATCTCCTAAATAAATCACTTGCCCTTGAATCGCCCCAGTGCTTGCTTCTGGGGGAAACCAAGCCAAGACAGGGCTTTCACAGCACTACTTGGAGAGCTTGCTTATGCATCCACCGTGGCTGCCAGGCATAGGACACAGGGATGTGACTCCTGCCCAGGGAATCAGAAAAGAGAGACAGACTGCTTTGCTGATGGGGGCAGCAAAGAGGTTACCGGGTGGGGATTAACCTGCACCTCAGTGTTTGTTGGGGCAAAGGAGAGTGACTGTGAGTATCTCCCTCGGAGCAGAGATGGGCCTTGGGTGAGAGAGAGCCTGTGTGGGCTTGGTTAGGTCCTGGTCAGCTATCAAAGGGACTCCTGCAGCAAGAAGCTGGCAGTGGACACCAGATTCCTGGGGGCTGTGGAAGGAGGCACGTGTGCCTACTCAGTGTAATAAAACCAAGATTTAAAAAAATGCCAAATCCAATTCCTTCTACCTACATTAATTATAGAAGACCTAATTTATTTGCACTAGAAAGTAACAGTGTCCAGGGGTTTCTCTGGGTTGCTAATCATTCCACATTCATCATTCCAGCTATTTGCATTCTGGCAGCCAATCCAGAGAACTCTTTATGTGGAGGATTAACTATTCCATTTCAGGGTTATGCTTCTGACTTTACATTCCTTTTATTGAACTCATCATACAGAATAATAGGATAATCAAGGTCGTGTTGCCTCTGGTGGTGATTTAATATTATCCTCAATCAGAGCATCACAAAAGTCCATATTGTTGATTTGTTTTCCAGAGTAGTTGTTATCAAGCAACACATGTTATAACAGTCCCAAAATTCTAATTATATGATGTTCAATCAAATAGTTGGCAGCCTGTTATTTTCTTAGGTTGATCAGAACACGTTAATTGGAGCCCCAAAGTGTTCAGTCCTTCCGCATCATAAGCACTCAGTCTGGTTGGTATTCCTCTTGACTGATGGTGTAAATACGTCAATTTGGAACATCACTGAAAACCAAATTCAGCAATGCTGCAGGAGAAAAAGTTTATTTTTTAAATTAAACTTGATTCCACACCTCTCCAACTTTGGTATCAATATTACCTCTGATTTCCAGAGATTTTGATTTCCATGGGCAGTTATGTTAATCCCCAGATATATCAGAAATATTGAAAGATTTGAAAGCATCAGCTTAATCCCAATTTGCCATTATATTTTTAATGAAAGAATAAAATTTTGGTGAGTAAGGAAGGAAAGTAAGTTAGGGAAATGAATCCAATGTCCAATTATACCAATAGCTCCAACTTAAAACACATTAAACAAAAAGCTAGAACAGTGCTTTTAAAACTTGACCATACACACAAATTACCTAGGGCCCTCGTTAAAATAAGGATTCTTATTTGATGGGTATGGGGTGGAGGCTGAAGTTCTGCATTTCTAACAAGATCCCAGGTGATGCTGCTGCTGCTGGTTTGTGGGCCATATGATGAGTAGCAAGGACCCAGAAGAATTTCTGAAACCCTTCTGAATGTAAGTGAAATGTTCACTTTCACATTTCTTCACAAGCGAGTTTGCATAAAGCTAGGTCAGTTACTCAACTGCTCCAGGGTTAGGGACTCATTCTCTCATTAAATCCAAGATGTCATTGATTGTTAGGGAAGTCCTTATTTTATGTGCTGCTAAGAATGGAAAACACTGGCAATTAGACTATGATACACGCTGATTTCAGAGATGTTAAAATATGAGTCTTAGAATTCTAGAAGTAGGGGGGCTTCTCTGACTCCTTCCCAGTTTCCACAGTGAGTGTTTCCTCTGTGCTAGGTACTTTTTCTATGAGATAGGTGCTCTGATGATCCCATCTGACAGAGGTTTGGTGGCAAATTACGTTAAGTGGGTTCAAATTCCAGCTATGACTGGAAAGTCCACACCCTCATCTTCTACCCCAGAGGGAGGGCTCTCGTCCCTGAGGAAAATGCTCCCCTGTGTTGTCTCCCATGGCATTCACTTAAGATAATTGCTCCTACAGGAGTATCTGTGCCTGCTGTGTTTATTTCCTTTGTAAATGCATTTTCTCTGAGCCTGGCTTCTTGTGTTCATCACTCTATTGAAGTGGCTTGTCTTGAACTCACCAGTGACTTTTTACTGCTAAATCCGGCAATCCTTTCTGTCTGAATGTTCCTTGACTTCGTCTCCATCTGACATAGCCTACCATCCTCTCCTTGAAAGTCGCTTTTCTGTGTTTTTGGGTAGCTTGTTGTTTATGTTTGATGCTTCTCTAAGTCATATTTCACTTAACGTATTTATCACCAGCTTTTCTTTGCAACCATGCGTCAGAAGGGTGTGAAAGGAATTCAGGCAGTTCCCAAGTCCTTATGGAATGAAAGTGATGAACTTGGGGGTACAATACAAACTATGATTTGGAATCATGGATCTTTCCTGCTAGTAGAACCTTCTCTTTTTTTTTTGTTCCCACCTTGTGTATATTTTTATCATGGCGTTTCCAGTGTTAGGTTCTAATTATGTTCACTTGTCTTTGTATTCTACTTGACTGAAATCCTTGTGGGTAGAGACAGGGTTTCATTTATTTCTGTTTCTCCAACCACTGTCCAATGCCTGGCACACTAATGATTCAGCGCTGCTGAGGCAGGAATATAATTCACTATTTTAGAGGCAAGAGTAGCAATTTCCTGATATCTATCTTGTGTTGTAGGGCAATGTCACTTATGAGGTCTCTAGCCCCAGGAGCAGATCAGTCACAATGGGGCCGGGGGCTGTGGTGATGTCCTTTCTCTGTTTCACAGGGAGACCTCGCAGGTCCCAGATTGAAATTATTTTTGGCTTATTTGTGTTTTTTTTTTTCCAGCAAATTTGGAAGTTCTGATTTTTTCACACAGGAGGGTAAAATAAAATTTTATATGCAGGACAAAGTCTTCTAATGGAAAACAGAGAAACCTAACAGTAAGGGCCATCCTGTAATGTCATTAAAAAAAAAAATTGGATGAAGGACTGTAGGGTTAAAGTTTCCTGTCAAGAAATGGTTCTCCAGGAGTTTGAAAGCGTTGCTTTCTGAAAGTGCCCAATTTATCCTCCTCAAGGAACTTCTCCTCATAGCCATCTGACCCTCTAAACCCATTCCCAGCTTAGTCTAAGATGACGTAAACCTGGGGAAAATTAGCTCCCCTCCCCTCTCAGCCCTTATGGGCTAGCACGATGGTCTCTCATCACTCCCCTGCTTGCTGGGTCACTTTGATTAGATTTGATTCAGTTCATTGTCTGCTTCTGAAGCCAGTCATGTAAAGCCACAATTAATGGTAATTCAGCAATATAACAAAGCTGTTTTTAAGAAAAATCAAATTAAATCTTTTTTTGAAAGAGGGAAGTGACTTGTTGACCCTGCCATAAATAATTTTACTGCTTGATTTCAGAGTCCATTATACCTATCTCTTCTTTTGTTTGTCAAATGATTTGTGTTCAATCCAAACAGCACTTTTCTTAAGCCACTAATTTCTCTGCGGAGCTGTGGCTGCAGAATGTTAAAAAAAACAACCCAGGAAGCTGCAGAGGCCATAGAGAAGCAGTGTGGCGGGGAGGCCAATAGAGGGCACTGGGCTATTTGTGATAACTTCTGAACGGCTGGAGAAGTCTGTTTACCAGCCTTTAGATGGGGCGGGGCGGGGGGGGTGGGGTTAGTAAATGAACACAGCATCTTTTCTCTCACTAATTCTGTTAGGAGCACAATGGAATTTTAAAAAATGAAGATGGAAAAATTCATCAGCTATATTTTTAGGTCTGAATTCCATGCAGTGAAAGTTTTCAAGCTTGGCTGTTTATCCGTTACAAAGAGCTGAGAGGACCTAACACACTCTCCGTTTCTGTGATATATTTCAGTTTGCCTGGGGGCCATGGGAAAGTACTTAAATTACCCAAAGATTGGGTTTTGGAGTAACAACTTTGTAGAAGACAGTTGAAATATAAGAAATACTGATGATGCAATATCTGGTTCCTAAGGAACATTTTGTATTTCCTTCCTTCCTTCCTTCCTTCCTTCCTTCTTTCTTCCGAAGTTGGATTGGGTGCTTTGTTTCTTCTTTGGGGGAACTGATTGGTAAGCTTCTGTTCTGCCATTCCTTCCCTTGTATTCTTGGACGCCATGATTGATTCTTGTCTGTTGCCTTGTCTCCTCTTCTTTCTCCAGAGACCTCAGATGGAAAAAGTTAGGAGGAAGGTGGAAGAGGGAGGAAGCGCGGTCAGTGGGGGTTGGCTGAGTTTGGAAGGCATCTTCAGTGGGTTTCTCTCAGCTCCTTATCCCAGGGCAGCTGCTCTGGGCACATGGCCAAACCTCTTTAATCCTGGCAGCTCTCTCTCTCACACCTCTCCCCATTAGAGTTTTCAGGCCTCCTAGTATTTGTTGTCTTCTGAAACTGTCTCAGGTTTCTGTCTGCAGATCATGTATCACTGTCACAGCTGGCTGGGCAAGTAGGTGATTTTCACTGCCACCAGTCTAAAGCATCTCATAAAAACAACTTACAGATATATTATCAAAGAAAAGTAAAAACTAGTAATTATCTCAGGACTTTCAAATTTGTGATAGTGATATAAAAGTGCTCTTAAGCAGGGAATGCTCAAACTCTTCCCTCTGAAGTCACCTGCACTTAAAATTAAACCAATCTCACCTGTTTTGACACAATTAAAATTTTGTAAAGCCTCACTCAAATTACTTCAGTAGATCCTTGGACTCAAGGCCTTTAGGGTAATAATTTATCTTGAGTGATTTAATTCGAAAAGAGTCATATGACTTAAACCAGAATGGTTATAAGGTAATTTATTCATGTGAAACTAGTGGCAGGTGTGTGGGTTAGGGCACACCAGCTGGAACAGAGATTGAGGATATCCAGAAAAGAGAAGACTGAGAAAAGGTAAATTTGCCCCCCAGAGGAACCAGCAGGAAGAAGGAAGGAGAATGGTGGTAAGCAAATAGGAGATGTAGAGTAAGATTTGTTTGTTTTTGAGAATTTATCTCAGAGTGTACCAGAGAAATAATTATAAGAAAGATAATTTATGCAACATTAAATGAATATAGAGAGTAAAAGAAAGATGAATTGTGCTTTTCTTCCAAGATAGTAAGAAGTGGGTAAAGGGAGTAAAGTAGTGGTAAACCTAGGAATCTTCATAAACTTCCCCCATTTCTAAAGCACAACCTCACTTTCCTCTGAAAATCTAACATGTTGCAACTCTCTAGCAATAAACGCCTTAATACAGGTTGTTTTATAATGAATTCAGACATCCCTAATTGCACTTCACAGAGTGCTGTGTTCTACAGGCAATCAAATCATTGCTGGTCAGATTGATACACCAAGGGGACCTCACTCTGTGAATTACCTATGATCGAGATGTGGTGTAAGCTCTTAAAGTCTGAATTCTCATCCTCAGTAGAATTCTATTTTGGATGTACCTTTTTACTAAGAACCACTGGTGCCAGTTGTGTCAGTCTGATATGGTCTGGCCTACATAGTAGAAGGGCAGCAATAGAAAGCCTGTTGTGACCTGAGTCTTTGGCTGTGAAACAGGGGAGCTTGAGATGTCCCCCGGCTGCATTATCAGCAGGGCCCCTTGACCTGTCTCAGGCACGGTTGCTATAGATGTTAGTGTCTTATAGATGGCATGGGAGGGATGTTGTCCTGCACACAGTAGGCCCACAACAAGATCTGTGTCTTAGAACGTGCGTGGTTGAGGGATGAGCAGGGTGGCCCAGTGTGCTGGTGCTGCTTAGCAGGGCGTTGTGTTTAGAGACCTAGGAGGGGAGTTGACCCAGTAAAAACATGAGTCTGTCAGGCTCAGGGGCCTCAAGTCATCTGCCTATTATTTTGGGGATGCTGGGACACTGAGGGGAGCAGTTGTAGGAAAGAGGTAGAGGGATGCTAACTGCAGGAATCAAACAGATTTCCCTCCTGGTGGAAGCCTGGACAATTTGGAGTATATGACAAATGCTTTGGTTTTGGAAGTAAGACATTTAGTCTAGATGGAGTTGACAGCAGTCCTATTGAGAACGCTGAGCACTGGGAGGAGGAGAGGAGGTTGTGGTCATTAATTGGCATTTTTGTAGGAGAACATTGTGTGTGGGCAGTAACGCTAATAACTTCATTCTTTGGTGTCTTCCTTCTCCTGAATTCTTGGGTGCCTTGAAAGTGCAATCAGAAATGAGTAGAGCCAAGAGTTCTTCTGCTAAAGGTGGGAATGAAGATGTCTTGTTGAGGAGTTCTCACCATTTCCAAGGAAGTCATGAGTGGCAGAATGATAGTGAAATATGTGAGACTAGTAGTGGGAGAAGATAACTGAAAATCGTGTGTCTTTCTGGAGTACTGGCAGTGGTGACCCCTACCTTTTGGCAGAGTGTGTCTGACTTTGGCTGGTTGCAGCTCTAACAGTACTACTGGCAATACAGAAGCAGTAGCAGACCTGTGGTAGCAAGGAGCAATCTCCACTTTTTGTGCCAGAGACATTGACCTTCAAATACATGTGGGTTCTTAGCTTCCATCCAGATGGCTGAAGCCATTTTACATATGACCCTTGCATAAATGTGATACTATTGAACATATTTTAAGGATTTTTATAGGCTTTAGTTATCAAAATACATAAATCTATTCCTATCTGCTAAACACTCAAATATGTTACTTTGGTATATGAAATGAAAGATAAAAGTTGACACAATCAAAAGAAATACATGTTTGATTTCAGATTAATTGAATGGAAGGTAGGAAAATGAAAATGCATTAACTCTAACTGTGGCTTTAAACAGAATAAACTATGGACTTTTCAAAGCATTATGATTCTCCTTAATCGTGTCAAGATGAAGCTTGAAGCAATTATTGGTGATACAGATGCATTATTAATACCAGCTGTAACCCAGGTTTTGATTATGTAAGGAAACAGACTTAAGGTTTTGGCTGATGGTAAACTTAAAAGTTCAAATAAATCCAAGTTTTTAAATACTGAAGATGTAGAGAGCATTTCTATTTGAAGAACCCAGATTTTTGCTCCACAGGGAATACACTGAAACTGGAATTATCCCAGTGGTTGCTAAATGTGACTTTGTTCTTTAGAAAGTAACTATTCCCTTATTTTTCTGAATCGTCAACTTTATAATTTTTCCAACATATTGTGTTTGTCAAACTATAACCTAGGAGCATTTTTTGGACATGTGCAGGCTTCTGTTAGCCTTTCTTCTCCTTTAAAAAAACTTTGATTCTCCTTCTGTGGGAAGTCCCTGAATTGTCATAGTGCAAATGGGTGCTGTGGTGAGTGGGAGATCCTTTCTTGCTACAGCAGCGTGATCCCTCTCGTGGTGGATCTCGGGCATGAAGGCAGGACAAATTAATGGTCTGAATTTGGTGGAGCCAATAGAATGGTTCATTATAGCTTCAACAGAGGCAAGACAGAATCTTTGGCTTGGCAAGGTCACTCAGCAAGACTGCAGACCAGGGTCAAGATGTCAGCACTGTTGTCTCACCTTCTGGCTTCAGTATTCTAGACCATGGTGTCTGCCATGCTCATTTCCATTCCTCCTAATAAGGCGAGCAGCATTTTGACTCTTCAGGAAGTAGGAGGGGTAGAGAGACCAGTGCCCCAAACTTGGGAAATTAAATTATCCTTTACCAATTAGGCATTTGTGTTTTATGGAGGAATGTGTTGTGAGTTTCAGATGACCACACAACAAACCGTGGGAAGAGCTTGATTGCAAATATCCAATGTAACTTTTTGAAGTAAGGGACTGAAATCAAAGATAATAGCAAGGTTGAGAGAAGGAGAAAAATACAGAAAGAAGCGATGGGGCTCAGAATATTACCTGAAAATAACTTGCGGGTTCATATTAACCACCTGCAAACCCATGAGGTCTTTCTACTCGCTTCACAACTGGATGCCATCTTTAGGAAAATGTAAGTGGAGATTACTGACTGGGGATGGATAGAATCACCAAAAGTGAGTCACATTTTTTTTTTTGGTGAATACTTTTATTAGTTAAAATGAATCATTATCAAGGAAAGAGAAAGAGGGTTTCTTCCTTTAAGGAATTTATCCTGTCAAAGGAAAAAAAAAAGACAAATACAAACAAGACAGAAAAGAATAAACAGTCATTAGACACATTATTTACTAGGAATGGTACTTGCAGTATGCCATATTTTTGCATGTACTGTATTTGTTACAGCACTATGGACTAGGCATTATTACCATCATCACACATTTTGCTGATAAAAACTGATACTTAAGAGGTTAAAAAGCTTGCCCAAAGTCACACAGCAGTTAAAAGACAGGTCCAGGAATCTGACTTCAGATCCCAAACTCGTAGTGACAGTGCTTTACTCTCTCATGGACACCCCCAGTCCTCTTCTGTGTTCACTAGGGAATAAACCCATCTTCATTTGTGCCTAATGGTTGAGTAGCTGGAACATGAAAGCAAGTCAGCATAATTTGGTTGCTAAGAGTCAGTTAAGGCTGAAGACAAGTGGTTTTATGGCCAATAGACATTTAAAAAGGCAGAGAGAAAATATGAACTGGTCCTATATGGAGGCAGTTGAATAACTTCTTGGACTGATTTCAAGCCTTAATTTCCTCTTTTTAAAAAAGGAATTTCTCTAATTTGCTAGACTATCCTCTAATTATGGGGCTCACAGACGTTTATTCATTATATTAAAAATGCAAGTTTTAATAGTGCAAACTTCGGAGACTCAAACAAGTAACAATTAGCTCTGTGGCTCTTGGCCAAGCAGTGCTAATGCCTAAATTCATCTCATATTTCCCTAGGCCAGACTGTAGGATGGAGTTCTCCTACAGTAATTTTCCTTGCATCTTGACTCTCTGCCTTAAATGGCTCTACCAAGGAAATGAGCCACTATCTGGGCCTCCTTCCTTGCAATGGTTGGTTTTACTGGCACCTGCAGTCTTTCCCATAATTTCTCAAGGTGACAGGTTGTTTATGTAGAACCTGCTCATTTATTCATTCATTTAGCCATTTAGCTCTTCCTTCTTCCCTCTTTCCCCTCTCCCTTCCTTCCATCCATCCATGCTTCTTTCTTTCCTTTTTCATTCCCTTCCACCTTTTTTCCCTTTTCCTCCCTTCAACAAATAATTACTAGGTTCTCAAGAAATGCTAGGCCTTGTGCTGAGTTCTGTGGGGGATGCATAGATAGATGAAAAAATTTTATGATTGGTTTGTTTATCCATTTAATGAATCTTTACTGAGTGCCTACTGTGTGCCAGGCTCTAGTTTGCAAGCTAGGAATGAAGTCTCTTCTCAGTGAGTTGTATTCCTGGATGTGTATTTTAGAGACAGACAAAAAATATATGTCTAGTACTAGTAAGAGCAATAAATAAAAATGAAGCAGGGAATGGAGAGATGATGGGGGATAGGGTAGTTTGGGAATGGCTCTCTGGTAAAATGACATTTGATCAGAGATACTTTTATCTGAGGGAAGAACAAGTAGCAAGGCCCTCAGGGAATTCATTTCTAACAAGGAAAAAAGGTGTAAAGTTAAACTCACGTAACAGAAGGTGAAACAGGTAAGTGATGTAAGGGAGGGATAAAGAGCTGCTGGGTGAGTTCAGAGGAAGGGAAGATAACCGGGAAGGAGGTGCTATGAAGAGAAGCCCCACTTCCTAGGGGGTAACTCACACACTCTGACCCCTCAGAGCAAAGCTTTTCCCCCCCAGGCCCTTTCCTGAAGAATGACCATTCTCCTCGGTTACAAGATAGTTGTGTGCACACCTAATCAAGGTGCACTGTGGTCAAGATGCTGAGATTCTAATAGAGACGAAAACAAGTTACGTCTGTCCACTTTCCCTTCTGGTTTTAGACTCTTCTAAATCATATTTCTTATTTATAAAAAGACTGACTGTCTGCTTGTGCCCAGTGTTGGCCACCAAAGGCTAGAAGGCAAAGAAGTTACTCTTGTTTTTAGATAACTGGGCCTTGTGCTCAAGATTAGGACACCTTTATTTTTACTTGCTTTCCTCAGCTTGGCAAGGTCCTAGCTCTTTTACTAGGATACAAATACCCCAGAGAAAAAGGAAACACTTCAACACAGTATCAACTCACATTTGTCTATTAGTCAGAGAGGGTGAAAACAAGGAGCTATAAAAATAAAACATAGAAGATTACATCATATTTTTGTTATTAAAATGGGGGGTTGGCAGGAAAGGACTATGAGATCTTGAATGGAGAGGTAATGAATGGAAAGAGCACAAGGTGGTGGGAGGGAAGAAGGATAAAGAGAAAAAAGGATATTATTTAATTTCACGGTAGAGATATATATCCAAATCGATTGAGACCTTTTGAGATATAGTGATAGATTTAGAAGAGCAAAAATACCTTGATAAGCTATTTGAAGCAAAGATGTGATCATAGGGTGGGGGGAGGCAGTCTCCAGGAGCCGAGGCAAACTTGTGATAGCTGAAGTGGTGTGCCTTAGAAATGAACGGGGATTTAGAGGGACTGAAGGTAGAGGGGGAGACAAAACAGAAGGGGGAAGGAGGAGAGAGAGAAGCAACAATATGGAGGGTGGCTGGTGCTCAAGTCAAGGAAATAGCCAAGCGACCTTTAGCAATACAAATATCTATTATTGAATTTTAAATTATTTCTGCTGCTGCAATTAGATTTTTCTTTCCAAAACCTTCAGTAATATTTTCTCTTTACTCAAAATGGCTTGATCAGAGGGTGCATTGGGTTGAACTTAAGGGCAAGAACAACACAGGCAGAACAGGGTTAAGCCAGATGGGAGTGGATGGTGAGAGAACTGCTGACTTCAGCATTCACTCAGCAGAGGCAGAGGCAGCCATTGGAGGGTCCCCCTACCCCTAAGCCCAACATAGAAATAAGCAGAAATCCCAAGAATGCCACTGCATTTTTCTACAAGTGATAACATGGAGATTTTAATCTATCTTTATCTAGATATTAAGAAATAGGCCAACACCAGTTGATATCGGATTGCTTTTACTTAAAAAACTATTACAAATTTTTGTTAGGATGCTAGTGAGTCAGAACTTTAGAAATGAAGATGAAAGCTGAAACTCCAGTGTTCAACATGAAGGAGAAGGGAATGTTTGAAGTGTAGCACTAAGTGGCTCTTTCTTTTAATAGATGGGGCTAAAGCTGTATTTGGTCAAGAATTATCTTATTTATCTGTCTCTCAGGAGAGTCTTTGACAGAAGTGGGTCTTTGCTACGGGGACTCTGAAAGTGGAGGGGTTCTACACTATTTCTTCTCATAGCCCTGAGGGCACATTTGAAAACTTTGAATATCCTACTCAATGTCTTTGCTTCTCAAGTTTTGGAAAACCCCAACTATCTAGAGAGGGCAAACTTGTGTGAGGCTGAGCAGGGAGATGATGGAGTCATTATCATGCTCTTTGGTTTGAATACTGACTAGCCAGGAACAGTGTGTGTTCAAACTCCACCTTCAGTCCTGTTTGGAGACTTCTGATTTCTGATAAGATGATTCACTCAGCCTGGGTTCCTGGCTCTCTTTCTATAACCAACATTAAAATGCTACAGAAGCCAGAGGGTAGTCAGTGGGCCTGATAGTCTAGTAAAAACAAACAAACAAACAAACTCTAAGGAACACTGAGGCAAAGATCATGTCTGGGTTTCAGAGCGTGGGAAATGGCGGTGTCTTTGGAAGAGGGTTGGGCCAGACCTCTACTGTCCAATATGGTAGCTACCAGCCTCAGGTGGCTATGGAGAACTTCCCGTGTGGCCAGTCTGAATTGAGATGTGCTGCAAGTGTGAAATTCTCCATCCTCCCACCCCCGCTGCCAGATTTCAAAGACTTATAAAAAAGAGTAGATAAAATACGTCACTAATTCTTTTTTATATTGCTTACATGTTGAGATGATAATGTTTTAGATATACTGGACTAAATAAAACATATTATTTGTATTGGTTTTCTAGGGCTGCGGTAACAAAGTACTATAGGTTGGGTAGCTTAAACCACAAAAATTGATTTTCTCACAGATCTGGAGGCTAGAAGTTCCAGGGTCTAGATGTCAGCAGAGCTGGTTTCTTCTCAGGCCTCTCAGAAGGCTGTCTTCTTCATGTATCTTCATATTGTCATCCCTTTGTGTGTGTCCGTGTCCTAATCACCTCTTTTTATAAGGACGCCAGTCACACTGAAGTAGGGCCCATCCCAGTGACCTCATTTTAAGTTAATTAAGTTAAGACCTCCTCAAAGGCCCTAACTGCAAATACAGTCACAAAGTACTGGAAGTTAGGATTTCAACATATGAATTGGGGGGTCAGTGCTAATTCAGCCTGTAACATTATTAAAATTAAATTCACCTGTTTCTTTTTACTTTTAAAAATGTGGCTATTAGAAAACTTAAAGTTATACATGTGGCTGCATTAGATTTCTATTGGACAGGGCTGTACTAGACTATAACTCCAAAAGGGCAGACTCCTTTATACATTGTTCACTACTGAGTTTCCTGGTACCTTGGACAGAGCCTGCCATGAATACAAGCTCAATTGCAATGGTTGAGTGTAAAATAAATGGGCACTACAGGCAGTAGATAGGGTGGGAGAGGATTTTAGGTGTGAATCTCTAGGTAAGATTCCTTGCGCTAGTATTTACCTGAGTAGTTTTTGGTTGGCTGCATTGCTACCATGAAGCAGAAAAACAGTAGCCATCCTGACAGCTGTCTAACAGTGTAGAGGTGTGTCTGGCTACACAGCCAAGTGCAGGCAGACCTATTGGTCTTCAAGCCTTTTCTCCTCCTCAGCACCCTTCTCCACTTTGAGAGCTGTGTGTGCTAGAATGAAGTTCTTGAAGGTTAGTGTGAAGAGGAGTACAGACTATAATATCGGAGGACTTCTGAAGATCCCAGGAGGCCACAATCTAGTCTTCTTTCACAAAAGTGATTTAAAAGAAACATTTCAAAAAATGTTTTGAAAAATTAGATAAGCTAGGTTTCTTGAAAAATGTGAAATTATAAAATTGGAGTAAGAAGAAAGAGAACACTTGAGTTTGAAACAGTAATCAAAGACCCTCACCCCTACCCACATCCCCCTAGACAATGATGGCTTTATGGGAGAGTTCTACCAAATTTTCAAGCAAAGAAAATCAATGTTTTAAATAAATTTTAGAAATAAAGAGGAAAACCTCCCAACTCATTTTTTTTAGGCTAGTATGACCTTAAGCCAAATAAAGACAGCACAAGGAAAGATAATTTCAGGTCTGCTTAAGAACAGCATGTGAAAATCCCAAATAATATATATAACTAATTCCATTGGTATATTACAAACATCAGATAGAGTAAGGATGGTTTAGCTTCAGAAATCCCAATTCGCTATCTTAATTAACTAAACAAGAACTCTTTCATGGTTATCTTGATAAATGCAGTACAAGCTTTTGATAAATTTCAACATCTATTAATGATTCAAAACCAACTCTGCATGCTGTGCTCTTGCCATGTCAGTTGAGTTACAATGCTTCCCACGAGTCAGTTGTCTTTGTTCCCAAAGTTCTTTGTACCAGATGTACTTGGTATTGTAATTATGTAATTTAGTTAAATATTATATAAACCAAAGTGTGAAAAGAGAATTTTTTCTCTGAAAGCTCAATTGAATTGTTTTGGAAAGACTTACTGAAGGCAAGCCACTAATAAATATTGCTATCAGATCATTGTAATTCCTATCATATTAAAAGCAAAGGCTTTGGTCCTACATCAAAAGATTGATGAATGAAATTGGATTTATATAAGTTAAGACAAAAGTTTTAATGAGTGCATCACTTTATATAATTCTCTCTCCTTACTGACTCTTATTCATTTGCTAATTGCTCCCAGTTATGTCAGATACAAGGGCTCTCATTGCATTATTTTGAAAAACAACACTGTCTGAATTCCCAGTATCATCCCTTCCATTCTTTTCAGCCTCTCATTTGATTATGAAGAGGACTTGTAAATGACTTAATATGCTTTTATCCTACCTAGCCCGCTGTGTCACAGCATGAGTAGGAAAGGAGATGTATTAGACTGCCTATGTTAGGACTCTTCTCTTTCTCTGAAATAATTATATCTACAAGAAGTCAGAGATTTCAGGATCCTAAACATTCCCATTTATTTTTTATCAACTCTGAAACTCTTTTCTCATCCTTCTGTAAACTTTGTATTCCCGAGTCTGAATAAATACAATATTTGAAATCTCTCTCTGCTCCCCTTGCCCTAGATCTCAGCCACTAGAACTATTTTTTTGTTGTTGTTGTGGAAATGCATTGGCATACAATTCTATAATTTCTTCCTTAGAATTGTGCAAATTCAAATAGCATTCCAGAACCCAGATTTCTGGAAAAATAACAACGGTGTTTTAACTTTTTTTCTTATGGTAGGGGGGAATTTTGGAGAAAAGCATCATAGAAAGGTACTAAATATGATTTGACTGTGGACACATATTCTGGTCTCCTGCCCATCACTTTCTTTCTTGATATAGGTAAAAATTGTGTATTGATATTTTCTCCCTTCATCATGTGTGTAGAGAAAACCAGAAGTGGAGAATAAAATAGGACACAATCAAAGTGCAGATTTTCTTTCTTTTTCTTTTTTAAATGGCTTTCTTGATATATAATTCACATATCATACATATCATACAATTCAACCATTTAAAGTATACACTTTGGGACTTCCCTGGTTAAGACTCTGTGCTTCCATTGCAAAGGGTACAGGTTCAATCCCTGGTCAGGGAACTAAGATTTTGCATGCTGCACAGTGTGGCTGAAAACAACCAACCAACCAACAAAAACTGTACATTTCAGTGGTTTTTTTTTACCATAATTTTTTTTTCCAGTTTTAATGACTTTAATTGACACACAGCTCTGTATAAGTTTGTGGACAGCATAGTGATTTGACTTACCTACATGAAATGATTACCATAAGCTTAGTGAATATTCATTATCTCATATAGACAGAAAATAAAAGAAAAAGAACAAAGATTTTTTCTTTGTGATTAGAACACCTAGGATTTACTATCTTAACAACATTCACATGTAACATACAGCAGTGCTAATTATATTAATCATGCTGTACATTGCATCCCTAGTATTTATTAATCTTGTAACTAGAAGTTTATAACTTTTGACAACTTTCATCCAGTTCTCCTTCCTCCCACCTGTCACCTGTGGTAAGCACAAATCTTATCTCTTTTTTTCCCTGAGTTTGTTTTTTGAAGTATAATTGATCTATAACACTATGTTAGTTCCTGGTGCACAATATAGTGATTTGATATTTTTATTCATTACAAACTGATGACCACAATAAATCTAGTTCCTATCTATCACCACACAAATATATTACATTATTATTGACTATATTTCCCATGCTGTACATTTCATCCCTGTGACTCATTTATTTTGTACCTGGAAGTTTGTATCTCTTAATCTCCCTCACCTTTTCACTCATACCCTCACTGCCCTCCCCTCTGGCAACTACCTGTTTTTTCTCTGCATCTATGATTCTGGGGGTTTTGTTGTTGTTGTTGTTATGTTCATTTTTGTTTTTTAGATTTCTTCTATGAGTGAACTCATATGGTGCTTGCCTTTATTTGTCTGACTCATTTCACTTAGCATAATACCTTCTAGGTCCATTCTTTTTTATGTCTAATATTCAATTGTATATATATACCACATCTTTATCCATTAGCTTGTTTACATATCTTGGCTATTGTGAATGATGCTAATGTACATAGGGATACATATATCTTTTCAAACTAGTGTTCTGTTTTCTTAGGAAAAATATCCAGGAGTGGAATATGGTAGTTTTTTTTTTTTTAATTTCACAAGGAACCTCCAAATTTGTTTTCTGTAGTGGCTTTACCAATTTATATTCCTGGTGCACAAGGGTTCCCTTTTCTCCACTTCCTCACCAACTTTTGTTATTTGTTGACTTTTGGACAATAGCCATTCTGACAGGTGTGAGGTGATATCTCATTGTGGCTTTGATTTGCATTTCTCTGATAATTAGTGATGTTGAGCACCTTTTTATGTGTCCATTGGCTATCCGTATGTCTTCTTTGGAAAAATGTCTGTTCAGGTCTTCTGCCCATTTTGCATTGATTTTTTTTGTACTCTGAAGTTAAATTGTATGAGTTCTTTGTATATTTTGGATATTAACCCCTTATCTCATATATCATTTGCTAATATCTTCTTCCATTCAGTAGGTGGCCTTTTCATTTTGCTGACAGTTTCCTTCACTACGCAAAAGCTTTTTAATTTGTTGTAGTCCCATTTGCTTACTTTTGCTTTTGTTTTCCTTGCTGAGGAGACAGAAGCAAAAAAATATTGCTAAGATCAACGTCAAAGAGTGTACTGCCTATGTGTTATTCTAGGAGTTTTATGATTTTAGGTCTTACATTTAAGTCTTTAATCCATTTTGAGTTAATTTTTATATATGATGTGAGAGTAGTTCCATTTTATTCTTGTGCATGTACCTGTCCAGTTTTCCCAACACCATTTGTGTATGAGGCTGTCTTTCCCCCACTGTATATTCTTGCCTCCTTTATCATAGATTAATTGACCATTTAAGTGTGGGTTCATTTCTGGGCTCTCCAGTATGTTCCCATGATATATGTGCTTGTTTTGTGCCAGTACTTTACTGTTTTGATTACTGTAGATTTGGAGTATTGTTTGAAATCAGGGAGTGTGTTTCTTCCATTTTTGTTCTTCTTTCTAAACATTGTTTTGGCTATTTGGGATCTTTTGTATTTTCATACAAATTTTTAGAATTATTTGTTCTGGTTCTGTGAAAAATGCCTTTTTTTTTTTTTTTGCCATTGGTATTTTGATATGGATTATATTGAATGTATAGATTGCCTTGGGTAGTATGGTAATTTAAAAAATGTTCCTTCTTCCTATCTATGACCATGATATATCTTTCCATTTGTTTGTTTTACCTTCAATCTCTTTCATCAGCATCTTATAGTTTTGCAAGTACAGTACACATATTTTACCCCTTTGATTAGATTTGTTCCTAGGTATTTTACTCTTTTTGCTGCAATTGTAAATAGGATTGTTTTCTTAATTTCTCTTCCTGGTAGTTTGTTGCCAGTGTACAAAACCAAAAAAGATTTCTACATATTAATTTTGTATACTGCAACTTACTAAATCAAATTATTTGTTCTAGTAGGTTTTTGATGGTGTCTTCAGGTGTAGAGTAACATGTCATCTGAAAACATTGACAGTTTCACTTCTTCCTTTCCAATTTGATTTCTTTGATTTCATTTTCTTGTCTGATTGCTGGGACTTTCAATACTATATTAAATAAAAGTGGCAAGAATGGACCTCCTTGTCTTTTTACTCATCTTAGAGGAAATGCTTTCAGTTTTTCACTGTTGAGTATGATGTTAGCTATAGGTTGTCACATATGGCCTTTATTATATGTTGAGGTATGTTCCCTCTATACCCACTTTCTGGAGAGTTTTTATCATAAATTGCTGTTGAATTTTGTCAAAAGCTTTTTCTGCATTAATTGAGATGATTACTTTTTTTTTTTTTTTTTTTTTTACAGGTAAGTAGTATATATTGGTGGGCATGAGTAAGGAGGGAACAGTGCCAAGGCTCTCATGAATGAAGGACACACCATTTGTCCAGAGGCTCATGATTAGGGATGTATTTGACCCCATAGCCATCTGGGATGAGCCACTTTTCTGCCACCATGTTTTCAAATACATCCAATTAAATTTAGTAAATCTCCACTTCTTAGAGATGTGAATCTTTTGGTGGTAAGGGAACTTGAACTTGGTGTTGCATAGGGCCTCAATCACATGCTCCTTGTTCTGAAGCTTGATGTGGATGAACACGATGCCTTGGCCATTGTGGACCCTGGCTACTGTGCCATGGGGCTTTTCAAAGGCACCCTGCATGCCTGTCTGGAGCCTACATTGGGGAAAGCATGTCAGACTAAATATCCACTGGAAAGGGCTATCAGCAAGTTCCCTTAGGGCAAACCACACAATCAACAGGCTGCATACACTATCGAGGAGGCTGCTGTTTGCAGAAATTGCACACTGGGTCCCTAGGTTATGTGATTTTTATTCTTCAGTTTGTTAATGTGGTATACCACATTGACTGATTTGCAGATATTGAACCATCCTTGAGTTCCTGGGATAAATCCCACTTGGTCCTGGTGTATGATCCTTTTAATGTATTGTTGAATTCAGTTTGCTAATATTTTGTTGCAGATTTTTACATCTTTGTTCATCAGGGACATTGGCCTGTAATTTTCTTTTCTTTCCTTTTTTTATACTGTCTGGTTTTTTGTTTGTTTGCCAGCTTAGCTTTAATATATATTTTTTAAAGCTGTTTATTGGAATATATTTACTTTACACTCTTGTACAAGTTTTTGAGGTACACCAAAGTGAATCAGCTGTATTTATACATATATCCCCATATCCCCTCCTTCCTGGGACTCCCTCCCTGCCTCCCTGTCCTGGCCCTCTAAGGAATAACCCATCATCAAGTTGATCTCCTTTTGTTATACAGTAACTTCCCACTAGCTATCTACTTTACAGTTGGTAGTGTAAATATGTCTATGCTACTCTCTCACTTTGCCCCAGCTTCCCCTTCTCCCCCAACCCTAGCCCCGTGTCCTCAAGTCCATTCTCTACTTCTGTATTTCCACTCTTGCCCTGTCACTGGGTTCATCAGTACCATTCCTTCAGATTCCATATATATGTGTTAGCATATGGTATTTGTTTTCCTCTTTCTGGCTTACTTCACACTGTATGACAGTCTCTAGGTCTATCCATCTCATTACGTATAGCTCAATTTCATTCCTTTTTACACCTGAGTAATATTGCATTGTGTATATATGCCACATCTTCTTTATCCATGCATCTGTTGGACATTTAGGTTGCTTCTATGTCCTGGCTATTGTAAATAGTGCTGTAATGAGCATTATGCTACGTGTTTTTTTTTGGATTATGGTTTTCTCTGGGTATATGCCCAGTAGTGGGATTGCTGGGTGACATCATAGTTCTATTTTTAGGTTTTTAAGGAATCTCCAAACTGTTTCCATAGTGGCTGTACCAACTTACAGTCCCACTAACAGTGCAGGAGAGTTCCCTTTTCTCCACACCCTCTCCAACGTTTGTTGTTTCTAGATTTTTGATGATGGGCATTCTGACCAGTGTGAGGTGATACCTCATTTTGGCTTTGACTTGCATTTCTCTGATGATTAGTGATGTTGAGCATCTTTTCATGTGTTTGTTCACCATCTGTATGTCTTCTTTGGAGAAATGTCTATTTAGGTCTTCTGCCCATTTGTGGATTGGGTTATTTGCTTTTTTGGTATGAAGCTGCATGAGCTGCATATATATTTTGGAGATTAATCCTTTGTCCATTGCTTCATTGGCAAGTATTTTCTCCTGTCCTGAGGGTTGTCTTCTTGTCTTGTTTATGGTTTCTTTCACTGTGCAAAAGCTTTTAAGTTTCATGAGGTCCCATTTGTTTATTCTTGATTTTATTTCCATGATTCTAGGAGGTGGGTCAAAAAGGATCTTGCTTTGATGGATGTCCTAGAGTGTTCTGCCTATGTTTTCCTCTAGGAGTTTTATAGTGTCTGGCCTTACATGTAGGTCTTTGATCCATTTGGAGTTTATTTTTGTGTATGGTGTTAGGAAGTGTTCTAATTTCATTCTTTTACATGTAGCTGTCCAATTTTCCCAGCACCACTTATTGAAGAGGCTGTCTTTTTTCCATTGTATATTCTTGCCTCCTTTGTCAAAGATAAGGTGCCCATATGTGCTTAGGTTTATCTCCAAGTTCTCTATTCTGTTCCATTGATCTTCCTTTCTATTTTTGTGCCAGTACCATACTGTCTTGATCACTGTGGCCTTATAGTATAGTTTGAAGTCAGGAAGCCTAATTCCACCAACTCCATCTTTCCTTCTCAAGATTGCTTTGGCTATTTGGGGTCTTTTGCGTTTCCATACAAATCGTAAGATTTCTTGTTCTAGTTCTTTGAAAAATGCCATTGGCAATTTGATAGGGATTGCATTGAATCTGTAAATTGCTTTGGGTAGTGCAGTCATTTTCACAATGTTGATTCTTCCAATCCAAGAACATGGTATGTCTCTCTGTATCGTCTTTGATTTCTTTCATCAGTGTCTTAAAGTTTTCTGCATAGAGATCTTTTGCCTCCTTAGGCAGGTTTATTCCTAGGTATTTTATTCTTTTTGTTGCAGTGGTAAATGGGAGAGTTTCTTTAATTTCTCTTTCTGCTCTTCTGTTGTTAGTGTATAGGAATGCAAGAGATTTTTGTGCATTAATTTTGTATCCTGCTACTTTACTAAATTCATCAATTAGTGCTAGCAGTCTTCTGGTAGAGTCTTTGGGGTTTTCTATGTATAATATCATGTCATCTGCAAAGAGTGACAATTTTACTTCTTCTTTTCCAATTTGGATTCCTTTGATTTCTTTTTCTTCTCTGATTGCTGTGGCTAAAACTTCGAAAACTATGTTGAATAATAATGGTGAGCATGGGCACCCTTGTCTTGTTCCTGTTCTTAGAGGGAATTCTTTCAGTTTTTCCCCATTGAGAACAATGTTGGCTTTTGGTTTCTCATATATGGCTTTTATTATGTTGAGGTAATTTCCTTCTATGCCCATTTTCTGGAGAGTTTTTTTTTTTTTTATCATAAATGGATGTTGAATTTTGTCAAAAGCTTTTTCTGCATCTATTGAGATGATCATATGGTTTTTATCCTTCAATTTGTTGCTATGATGTATCACGTTGATTGATTGCACATATTGAAGAATCCTTGCATTCTAGGGATAAACCCCTCTTGATCATGGTGTATGATCTTTTTAATGTGCTGTTGGATTCTGTTAGCTAGTATTTTGTTGAGGAATTTTGCATCTATATTCATCAGTGATATTGGCCTGTAATTTTCTGTTTTTGTGACATCTTTGCCTGGTATTGGTGTCAGGGTGATGGTGGCCTCGTAGAATGAGTTTGGGAGTGTTCCCCCTTCTGCGATATTTTGGAAGAGTTTGAGAAGGATAGGTGTTAGCTCTCCTCTAAATGTTTGATAGAATTCACCTGGGAATCCATCTGGCCCTGGGCTTTTGTTTGTTGGGAGATTTTTAATCACAGTCTCAATTTCTGTACTTGTGATTGGTCTGTTCATATTTTCTGTTTCTTCCTGGTTCAGTCTTGGAGGATTGTACTTTTCTAAGAATGTATCCATTTCTTCCAGGTTATCCAATTGATTGGCATATAGTTGCTTGTAGTAGTCTCTCATGATCTTTTGTATTTCTGCAGTGTCAGTTGTTACTTCTCCTTTTTCATTTCTAATTGTGTTGATTTATATCTTCTCCCTTTTTTTCCTGATAAGTTTGGCTAATGGTTTATCAATTTTGTTAATCTTCTCAAAGAACCAGCTTTTAGTTTTATTGATCTTTGCTATTGTTTCCTTCATTTCTATTTCATTTATTTCTGCTCTGATCTTTATGATTTCTTTCCTTCTGCTCCCTTTGGGGTTTCTTTGTTCTTCTTTCTCTAATTGTTTTAGGTGTAAGGTTAGGTTGTTTATTTGATTTTTTTTTTTGTTTCTTGAAGTAGGACTGTATTGCTATAAACTTCCCTCTTAGAACTGATTTTGCTGCATCCCATAGGTTTTGGGTCATTGTGTTTTCATTGTCATTTGTTTCTAGGTATTTTTTGATTTCCTCTTTGATTTCTTCAGTGAGCTCTTGGTTGTTTAATAGCATATTGTTTAGCCTCCATGTGTTTGTATTGTTTACAGTTTTTTCCCTGTAATTTATATCTAGTCTCAGGGTATTGTGATCAGTGAAAATGCTTGATGTGATTTCAGTTTTCTTGAATTTACTGAGGTTTGATTTGTGACCCAAGATGTGATCTATCCTGGAGAATGTTCCATGTGCACTTGAGAAGAAAGTGTAGTCTGTCGTTTTTGGATGGAATGTCCTATAAATATCAATGAAGTCGAGATGGTCTAATGTGTCATTTAAAGCTTGTGTGTCCTTATTTATTTTCTGTTTGGATGATCTGTCCATTGATGTAAGTGGGGTGTTCAAGTCTCTCACTATTATTGTGTTACTGTGGATGCCCCCTTTTATGGCTGTTAGCATTTGCCTTATGTATTGAGGTGCTCCTATGTTGGGGGCATAGATATTTACCATTGTGATATGTTCTTCTTGAATGGATCCCTTGATCATTAGGTAGTATCCTTCCTTGTCTCTTGTAATAGTCTTTACTTTCAAGTCTAATTTGTGTGATATGAGTATTGCTACTCCAGCTTTCTTTTGACTTCCATTTGCATGGGGTATCTTTCTCCATCCCCTTACTTTCAGTCTATATGTATCCCTTGGTCTGAAGTGGGTTTCCTATAGGCAGCATACAGAAGGGTCTTGTTTTTGTATCCATTCAGCAAGTCTGTGTCTTTTGGTTGGAGCATTTAATCCATTTGCATTTAAGGTGATAATTGACATGTATGTTCCTATTACCATTTTCTGAATTGTTTTGGGTTTGTTTTTGTAGGTATTTTCTTTCTCTTGTGTTCCTGCTTAGAAAAGTTCCTTTAACAATTGTTGTAAGGCTGGTTTGGTGGTGCTGAATTCTCTTAACTTCTGCTTGTCTGTAAAGCTTTTGATTTCTCCATCAAATCTGAATGAGATTCTTGCTGGGTAGAGTATTCTTGGCTGTAGGTTTCTCTCTTTCAGGAATTTCAGTATATCCTGCCATTCCCTTCTGGCCTGCAGAGTTTCTGCAGAAAGATCAGCTGTTATCCTTATGGGTTTTCCCTTATATGTTATTTGTTGCTTTTCTCTTACTGCTTTTAATACTTTTGTTTGTGTTTAATTTTCATTAGTTTGATTAATATGTGCCTTGGTGTATTTCTCCTTGGGTTTATTCTGTATGGGACTCTCTGCACTTCTTGGACTTGGTGAATTATTTCCTTTCCCATGTTGGGGAAGTTTTCCACTATAACCTCTTCAAATATTTTCTCAGACCCTTTCTTTTCTTCTTCCTCTTCTGGGATGCCTATGATTCAAATGTTGGTGCTCTTAATGTTGTTACCAAAGTCTCTGAGACTGTCTTCCATTCCTTTTATTCTTTTTTTCTTTTTCCTGCTCTGTGGCATTTATTTCCCCCATTCTATCTTCCAACTCACTTATTCGTTCTTCTGCCTCAGTTATTCTGCTGTTTATACCATCTAGAGTATTTTTAATTTTGCTTATTTTGTTATCTATTACTGTTTGTTTGCTCTTTAGTTCTTCTGAGTCCTTATTAACATTCTTGTATTATCTGTCTTTTGTTATCGAGATTTTGGATCATCTTTACTGTCATTACTCTGAATTCTTTTTGAGGCAATTTTCCTATTTCCTCTTCGTTTATTTGGTCTTGTATATTTTTACCTTGTTCCTTCATCTGTGACATATTTTTTGTCATCTCATTTTCCCCCCACTTTGGATGGGAGTGACTGTGTTCCTGTCCCGCTGGGTGTTTGACCTGAGGTTTCAAGCACTGGAGTTTGTAGGCTGTGGAGTATAGCTGGGTCTTGGAGTTGAGTTGAGAACCTCTGGGAGACCTCACTGTAAAGAATATTCCCTGGGAACTGAGTTTCCCTGTTAGTCCAATGCTTTGGACTCAGAGCTCCCACCTCAGGAGCTCAGGCCTGACACTGGGCTTGTGTATCAAGATTCCACAAGCTGTGTGGAGCAGGAAAAATGAAAGAACATTAAAAAAAAAAGTAGAAGAACAGCAGAACAATAGCAAGATAAAAAGTATGAATATAGGAAACTAACAGATGTGTTAGAAAAAATTCAAAAAAAAAAAGATGGAGCAACAACTGAAAGGTAAAACAGCTGTAATAGCCTAAGTGAGGAGGTGGGAAGAAGAAAAAAGAAAAAGAAAAAGAAAAAAGAAAAGAAAAAAAAAAGCCAGAAAAGGCCTTGGCTGTGGGGACAGGGCTTAGACAAGGGCAGGGGTGTGGGGGTGTTTAGGCAATGGGCAGGGCCTAAGCTTAGGAAAGGCCCTGGGGATGGTGGGGAATGGGGCTTAGGCCCAATGAGGCAGAGGGGCCTAGGAATGCCTCTGGTCCTGGGAGCAAAAGGCTAGGTCAAGGTACCCAGTGGGCTCCCTGGGCCCAAGTTGGTGGAAGAGATGCTAGGCACCTCCCCTAGTCCCTTAGTCTCGGAGGGTCCCTCCCCCTTGGGTTATCTTCTTTCTCACCCCCTCTCTCCTATTGCCCTAGAACCCTCACAGCTGCAAGGGGCACTGAAAGGCAGGAGACCAGACTCTGATGCCCGACAGGCTTCCCAGGGACAACTGGGCTATGGTAACCCCTGTGGCACTTCCCCAGATCTCCCAATCTGGTAGGGTCCCTGTCTGCCTCTCTTCTTCTCCCCTTCCCTCCACTCTCCTAGGTTCTAAGCAGCTGGAGGGGGCCCAGAGAGTGAAGGACCAGGCTCGGGAGCCCAGTTTGCCTCCCCAGCCAAGAGGGCAGGCAAAACACCCTCTTGTCTCCTGGTCCCCCAGTCTCAAAGCCCCCACCCCCTCCTGTCTGCCTCTCCACCTCCTTGCCCCTCTTCCCTCCTTCCCACACCCCCAGGACCCAGGCAGCCTGGAGGGGACCTTGGAGGGTGGAGGACACCCCTGGGGAGCCCAGCAGGCCCCCAACCAGGGGAGCTTAGCAGGCCTCCTGGCCTCCTGGGCAGAAGAAACCCAGTCACATTTTCCCTTTTCTCCCCAGCCACCAATGTTTCCTCCAGGTGGGAACCTCCCCCCTCCCCTAGCCAACCCCCAGGAGCACTGGTCCCATCCAGGTTCCCCTTCCCTGCCCCCCCTGACTTCCCCCCGGCCCTACCCGGTTGCTCCAGGGTTCCTGAGGTCTGCTTGGGCCTCAGGTCCCCTGCTGGCCTCTGGTAACTGTTCTATTTGTGGGGAGACATGATCTCTGCATCTTCACACACCGCCATCTTGACTTTGCCCCTTAGCTTTAATCTGTCTGGTTTTGGTATCAGGGTGATGGTGACCTTGCAGAATGAGTTTGAAAACATTCCTTCCTCTTCAATTTTTTGAAATAGTTTGAGAAGGATAGACATGAACTCTTTTCTGAATATTTGGTAGAATTCCCCTGTGAAGCTGTCTCATCCTGGACTTTTGTTTGTTGGGAGTTTTTAAAATTAATGATCAATTTCAGTACTGGTAATTGGTCTGTTCGTATTGTATATTTCTTCTCAATTCATTCTCATGAGATTGTATGTTTCTAGAAATTTATCCATTCTTTCTAGATTGTCAAATTTGTTGGCATATAATTGTTCATTGTATTCTCTTATGATTCTTTGTATTTCCATAGTATTGATTGTAATTTCTCTTCTTTCATTTCTGATTTTATTTATTTGGGCTCTCTTTTTTCTTGATGAGTTTGGCTAAAGGTCTGTGAATTTTGTCTATCTTTTCATGGAACCAACTCTTATTTCCATTGATATTTTCTATTTTTTTTAGTCTCTTGTTTATTTCCATTCAGATTTTTATCATTTCTTTCTTTCTACTAACTTTGGGCTGTGCTTGTTTTTCTTTTTCTAGTTCCTTTAAATGCACATTTAGATTATTTGAGGTTTATCTTGATTCATGAGGTAGGTCTGTATTGCTATAAACTTCCTTCTTAAAACTGCTTTTGCTGCATCTCATAGATTTTGGGTAGTTGTTTTTCCATTTTCATTTATCTTATGACATTTTTTGATTTCCTCTTTGATTTCCTCATTGACCTATTGATTGTTTAATAGCATTTTTTTTTAGTGTTTATTTGTGTTTTTTCCAGTTTTCTTTTTGTAGTTGATTTCTAGTTTCATAATGCTGTGGTTGGAAAAGATGGTTGATATGGTTTCAGTCTTCTTAAATTTATTGAGAGTTATTTTGTGGCCTTCTATGTGGTCTACCATGGAGAATATTCCATGTGCACTTGAAAAAAAATGTATATTGTGTTGCTTTTGGGTGTAATATTCTGTATATATCTATTAAGTTTATCTGATGTAATGTGTTCTTTAAGGTCAAAGTTTCCTTATTGGCTTTCTGTCTTAACGGGTTTATCCATTGATATAAGTGAGGTATTATATCCCTTACTGTTATTGTATTGCTGTCTATTTCTCCTGTTTCTGTTAATATTTTTTTTATATTATTATGTGCTCCTATGCTAGGTGCATAAATATTTACAAATGTTATTTTATCTTTTTTGATTGACCCCTTTATCATTATATAATGCCCTTCTTTGTTTTTTTATTGTAGTCTTTGTCTCAAAGTCTATTTTGTCAGATAGGAGTATTAATACCCTACCTTTATTTTCATTTCAGTTTGCATGGGATAACATTTTCCGTTTCTTTTACTTTCAGCCTCTGTCTTTAGTTGTGAAGTGAATCTCTTGTAGGCAGAATATATAGATCATGTTGTTTTTTTTTTTTTTTTTTTTTTTTTGGTCCATTCAGCCATTCTATGTGTTTTGATTAGAGCATTTAGTCCATTTATATTTAAAGTGATTAGTGTATACTTATTGCTATTTTATTAATTGTTTTCTGGTTGTTTTTCTCTGTTCCTTTTCTCCTCTTTTAGTCTCTTTCCTTGTGGTTTGATTTTTTTAGTGTTATGTTTGGGTTTCTTTTTATTTTTTTGTGTATTGATTGTAGGTTTTTAGTTTGTGGTAACCATGAAGTTCATAGCTATTGATCTATCTATCTATCTATATCTAGGACTTTATATTAAGCTGATATTTGCTTATATACAAACATTCTAAAAACACATTTTTACTCTACCCCTCCAAGTTTTGTTTTTGATGTTGTATTTTTTGGCTACATCTTTCTTTTTTTCTTTGTGTATCCCTTAATTGTGCATTGTAGTTATATAGTTGATTTTATGACTTGTGTTGTTTAACCTTCATGCTAGCCTTTTAAGTGGCTAATCCTCTGCCTTTATTATATGTTTGCCTTTACCAGTGAGATTTTTTCTTTCATGTATTTCCTTATTTCTAGTTATGGACTTTTTTACTTAAAGAAGACTATTTCATATTTCTTGTAAGACTGGTTTAATGGTAATGAACACTTTTAGTTTTTGCTTATCTGGAGAACTTTTTATATCTCCTTCAGTTCTGAATGATATTCTTCCCAGGTAGAGTACTCTTGGTTTGAAGTTTTTTTTCCTTTCAGCACTTTAAATATATCATGCCTCTCTCCCTCTCTCTTTCTCTCTCTGACCTGCAAAGTTTCTGCTGAAAAATCAGGTGATAGCCTTATAGGAGTTCCTTGTATGTGACTAATTGTTTTTCTCTTGCTACCTTTAAAATTCTGTCTTTATCTCTAAACTTTGCCATTTTAATTATGATATATCTTGGTGTGTACCTCTTTGGGTTCATCTTGTTTGGGACTTCCTGTATTTTTGTATCTGGATATCTGATTCTTTTCCCAGGTTAGAGAAGTTTCCAGCCATTATTTATTCAAATAAATTTTCTGCCCTTTCTCTCTCTTCTCCTTCTGGGATCCCTATAATGAGAATGTTATTGTCCTTGATGTTGTCCCAGAGGGCCCTTAAATTATGCTCATTTTCTTTAGTTCTGTTTTCATTCTGCTCTTCTGATTAGGTGATTTCCACTATTTTTTCTTCCAGATCATGTATGTGTTTTTCTGTATTATCTAATATGCTGTTGATTACCTCTAGTGTATTTTTAAGTTATTGTATTTTTAGCACTGATTGATTCTTATATTTTCTCTCTCTTTGTTGAAGTCTAACTGTGTTCCTACATTCTTCTCCAAGTTTGGTGAGCATATTTATGGCCATTCATTTGAACTCTTTACTGGGCAAATACTTATCTCCATTGCACTAGGTTTTTTTTTTTTTTTTTTTAGTTTTTAATCTTGTTCTTTCATTTGGAACATATTATGCTATCTCTTCATTTTGTTTAACTTTCAGTGCTTGTTTCTATGAATAAGGCAAAACAATTATCTTTCCTGTTCTTTAAGGTGTGGCCTTGTGCAGGAGTGTCCCCTATGTACACTGTGATTGCTGGCTGGTTTTGACAGGCAGGTGGAGGCTGGAGTGGACATAGGCTGGGGGTGTCCTGGGGCATGCTGGCTGGGGCCACCTTGGCAGTGTGGCTAGACCTGGAGTGGATGTAGCCTGGGGGGTGGTGTCCCAGGTCATGCTAGCCTGAGCTGGGTCACCTTAGCAGAGTGGCTGAAGCTGGAGTGGGTGTATGCTAGGGGCATGTTGCAGCAGCCAAGGCAGGTTAGCTAGAGTGCCGTGTACTTTTAACTGTTCTGGACCTCAGAGTGAGAGAGTTTGTGCATGAGCCCTTTAAGAGTGGAGTCTCAGTTTCCTGCAACTCTCCTGCTCTCTGGGAAGTAAGCCCTGATGGTTTTCAAAGCCAGATGTTATGGGGGCTCATCTTCACAATGCTGGTTTCTAGGGCTGGAGTGCCTGGTGTATGGCTCAAACCCCTTACTTTGTAGAAAGGACTTCTGCATGTGTGATATCCCCTCCTGCTTATGCATTACTATGCTAGGGGTGTGAGTTCTGACTCAACTGTGTCTCTGCCTCTCCTACCCATGTCAATGTTGTTTTTTATTTATATCCTTTATTGTAGAAGAAATTTTCTTCTGGTCTTCAGGTTGTTCTCAGGGAGAGTTGTTCTATATGTAGTGTAGTGTGGTGTATCCATAGGAGGAGGTGAGCTCAGGATTTTCCTACTCTGCCATCTTGATCCCTCCCCCAAGAGGTTAAGCAACTTGCCCAAAACCACACAGTAAATAAGTGGTAGAGTAATACTGTGTAGGAATATTTATATTTTAACTAGTAGTCAAAAACCTTGAATCCCTTTCTGATTTATCACTAGTCAATGACAATATGACCCTGTACAAATCATATAAGCTCTGTAGGTCAGTGTTTTTATGGGCAAGATGTGACATTTGAATGCTCAGTGTCCTTTGCATAATATGAATTCATTTAATGTTAAGAATAGTAGAATATACAAGAGGGAAGACAGCAGTATCAAGCAGTATCAGCAGTATTTGGTCTCATGGAACTGAAAACCATAGCCACTGGAAGATAGAGAAAATGAAAAAGCAGAGGACTTTGTACCAGATGAAGGGACATGATAAAACCCCAGGAAAACAACTAAATGGAGAGGAGATAGGCACCCTTACAGAAAAAGAATTCAGAATAATGATAGTGAAGACGATCCAGGGCTTTGAAAAAAGACTGGATGCAAAGATCGAAAAGTTTACCAAAGACCTAGAAGAGTTAAAGAGCAAACAAACAGAGAGATGCAACACAATAACTGAAATGGAAAATACACTAGAAGGAACCAATAGCAGATTAACTGAGTCAGAAGGGCGAATAAGTGACCTGGAAGACAGAATGGTGATAATCACTGATGCGGAAAAGAATAAAGAAAAAAGAATGAAAAGAACTGAAGACAGCCTAAGAGACCTCTGGGACAATGTTAAACGCACCAACATTCGCATTATAGGGGTCCCAGAAGGAGACGATAGAGAGAAAGGACCTGAGAAAATATTGGAAGAGATTCTAGTTGAAAACTTCCCTACCATGGGAAAGGAAATAGCTACCCAAGTTCAGGAAGTGCAGAGAGTCCCAGGCAGGATCAAACAAAGCAGAAACATGCCAAGACATATAGTAGTCAAACTGACAAGAATTAAAGACAGAGAAAAGTTATTAAAAGCAACAAGGGAAAAACAACAAATAACATACAAGGGAACTCCCATAAGGGTAACAGCTGATTTCTCAGTAGAAACTCTGCAAGCCAGAGGGGAGTGGCATGATATATTTCAAGTGATGAAAGGGAAGAACCTACAACCAAGAATACTCTACCCAGCAAGGATCTCATTCAGATTTGATGGAGAAATCAAAAGCTTTCCAGACAAGCAACAGCTAAGAGAATTCAGCACCACCAAACCAGCCCTACAACAAATGCTAAAGGAACTTTTCTAAGCGGGAAACATAAGAGAAGAAAAGGACCTACGGAAACAACAACAAAACAATTAAGAAAATGGTACTAGGAAGATACATATCGACAATTACCTTGAATGTAAATGGACTAAATGCCCCAACCAGAAGACACAGACTGGCTGAATGGATACAAAAACAAGACCCATATATATGCTGTCTCGAAGAGACCCACTTCAGACCTAGGGACACATACAGACTGCAAGTGAGGGGATGGAAAAAGATATCCCATGCAAATGGAAATCAAAAGAAAGCTGGAGTAGCAATACTCATATCAGATAAAATAGACTTTAAAAGAAAAAATGTTACAAGAGACAAGAAAGGACATTACATAAAGATCAAGGGATCCATCCAAGAAGGGGAGATAACAACTATAAGTATATATGCACCCAATATAGGAGCACCTTAATACATAAGGCAAATGCTAACAACTATGAAAGAGGAATGCAAGGCAGAAATAGAGACACAGGTGTAGAGAACAAACATATGGATACCAAGTGGGGAAAGTGGGGAGGGTTGGGGGGAAATGAATTGGGAGATTGGGATACCAAATTGTACACTCTAAATATATGCTGTTTATTGTCTGTTAACTGTATCTCAATAAAAGTTCTTAAAAAAAAAAGAATCGTAGAATGTAGACAACTGAATAAGCAGGGAAGATGTTTCTCACTTGAACATATTTTCTCTTATAGCAGCGTCCAAATGATTTTCCATTTTAGAGAAAGTAGATATGATCAAGTATTTATAGAAACTGCAGATTGCTCAGACATGCGATCCAATACCTCATTTGATACTAGTGAGAAGCAAATGATGCCTCAAACTTTAATACACACTTAAGCAAATTCAGTGAATAAAGGAATATCTGAAAGTGGCTCAAGTTTAAAGGAAGCCATACATTTATTGAATCATATGACTTTGGGAACCACTTGAGAAAATAAAGTTTTTCTAAAATCTTCACAGTTAAGCCTAAAGCACGCATCCTTACAAATGTAACTTCTTTAGTTATCAATGGTATAGCATATATCTATAATAACTAAAGAAGGGAGGAAAATGGCCAACTGTATATTGTGGATATTACTTCTTGACAAGGACTCATTATTGTCATGGAGCCCTATGGTTTCTTTCCCACTGAAGAATTTTAAGCACCAGAAAAGTTTCAGGAAGAGTACAGTTAGTATCTGTATACCCTACACCTATATTCAACAATTGTTAACATTTTACCGTATCTTCTTTATTCCTTTCTATATCTAAGTTTTGGTAGAACCATTTGAAAGTGAGAAGCAGATATAAATTGCGCTTGTATACATTAGCATGTATCACTTTAATAATAAGATTCTTCTCCTACATATACACAATACTGTTATCTAAATTAAAAATAGTTTTATAATGTTTTTATCCAGTCCACATTCTATGACATTCTATTCTGTAATATTTGATGTCCTGTCCAATATTTAGTATCCAATCCAATTTATCCAATTGTCCCAAGAATGTCATTTAAATCTTTATTTTTTGAATCAGGATATAATCAAGATTCACACATTGTATTTGGTTGTTACAGATATATAGGATCTCTTAATCGAGAACATCCCCCCACCACATTGTTGTTGTTGCTGTTTTGGTGGCATTGACTTATGAAGAGTCCAGGCCAGTTGTCATATAAAATGTTCCAAATTTTGGATTTTTTGATTGCTTCTTTATGGTGTTATTGAACTTGTACTGCTATGTCCTGTACTGTCTGTAAATTGTAAGTTAGGTCTGGAGGCTTGATTAGATTTAAGTTAAACCTTTTTAGAAAGAATATTTCACATGTATTGTATATTTTTTATTGCATCACATGACACACTCATGTTTAGGTTGTCCTGTGGTTAGAAACTCAAGGTTGGCTATTTGATTAAGGTAACTACTTATGTTCTATTGTAAAAGTATATATATTTTTTGATTTTCAATTTCTAAGTTACCTGTGGGGAGAGAATGTGTACCATGGGACATTTTCTCATTCAATGGTTTTATTGTCCATTGAGGATCCTTGCCTAAATCAATTTATACAGTAGGGGCAGCAATGTGGTGATTTCCTAATTTCCATGATTACTTTTACATGTATTATGAAATAAGAACTTACTTTTTTGTTTTCTCCTCTTTTTTTGGTCTCTTTTTCTTGAGTTTCATTATGGTACATGGCTGTTTGTTTACTCAGTACATTATATTCACTACAGTCATTGCTCTTTTTTTTAAATTTTTTAAATTTTTTTGGGGGTACACCAAGTTCAATCATCTGTTTTTATACACATATCCCCGTATTCCCTCCCTTCCTTGTCATTGCGCTTTTTGATGCTCACATTTGTTTTGAAGGCCAGTGGAAGCCCCTTTAAGCTGGCTCTGGGTCTTTTTGACATGACTCTTAGTCTTTGAGTGCTTCCTTGCTTTTTAACATAATAAAATGCCCTTGGTTCATCTTGTACATTTCCTGCCCAAGACCTAAAATCAGTTGATTTGCCCAAAGAACCCCAGTATATATACTAGTGGAAAATTAGAAGCCAAGATCTAGGGGCTAGATATGTTCATTCCTATCGTACTTTGATTGCTTTTTGACCCTTTTCAGTGGACAGAGATAGGAATATATTTTAAAACATCATGAGTTCCTATCAATGTTTGTAATTATGATATAATATTAAAGCATTTTTCTTAGTTTTGTTTCTTTCATTATCCATATTTTCTCAAATATAAGGAATTGGGGGCAAAGGACAGGGAAGGGTTGAGAGGCAATTAGGGAAGAGTTTCAGGTGGAGTGCCACAGCAGAAAGTTTCAGCTGATTCTGCAGGGGAACTCTGGAGGTTAAATTAACCCTGGATGGGGGTGTGAAGGTCACCGATTTCACTCCAACTCCCAGGCAAGGGAGTGGGACTTCTATACTTGACATCTGTCAGTAATTGTCGAGAGCTGCTCCCGGGGAAAGTAAATTCTGAGGCACTTGGTTCTCTTCAAGTGTAGATGAGAGTCTGACATTGTCTGTTACAAATTATAACTCTTGTTTAGAATGGAATTATTTTCCTAACCAACATTTTAGAAAAACAGCCATAAATATTGATATTAATCAACTATAAATGATAGCTCCATCTATATTTAATAAAACTTTCTAATGTATATTTAAATGAAATAACCAAATAACTACATAAATGTGTGTATTGGATGATGCTTATCATTATATGCAATACAAAGTTCTTTTTAATTCCTGCTTTATTTCTACTGCAACAAATCAGAATTCACCATTATTAAAGTTACGGTATTCATAAAGTGTTCTCTCTGAGGAGAGTTTTTTTTTGGGGGGAGGGAACCTAGGACAACTTGGTAGGTTTTGGGAAACAAATTCAGAAATTTCTGTTTTGTTGTCCTGTTCTCATGCTGATTTTCCTACACAATAGAGGCAGTAAAGATCACACACGGGCTTTTATATATTGCCTTGCAAACAACATTTCCACTTCCTAGAGCTGCTGTCTCATCAGCAGTGACAGCTTCACCTTGTTCCTCGACAAGATACAAGCAGATCGGTCTTCAATTTGCACGAGTCGACTGATTTGCATTGACTCTTCTCATTCTTTACTCCTACCACATACCATTGCTTTCCAGCATCAAAAAGACACAAAACTCCGGACAAATTTGGCTCGTTAAATCTCTGAATCACAAATTTCTTTTCTGCTACAAATTCTGTCCTTTGCCCTAACAAAGATTAACAATCACTTCCTTAAAAAAGAGAATGCATAAAGTATTGAAGCAATTTCCACCTCCCCCCCCCCCCCCCCCCACAAACTGACATAATAGGCTAACCTCTCCCCGTGAGCATTTTCTTTTTCTTCTTCTTCAAAAAAAGTCCTCTTGGGATGCCATTTACTTATTCTGAATAATTTGGGAATTCATCTTTTGGGATCATCATTTAAAATGTCGTAGGTTGGGTTCCCTGGAAGCAGACACTTCCAGCAGAGTTTGAGGTGACAGATGGTTATGAGAGCTCAACACCTGTGAAGGGAAGGGGAGAAGAAGGTTTGGGCAGAGGGAGAAATTGAACTGTAATGCAGGCCGGACAAAGACTTGACCAACCTCGGGTAGGCAGCTAGGGGCAAGTCTTGCTAGTTAGGGTGTTATGCCTCAGACCACAATGACTGTGCTTTTATACTCCTCCTTGCTCAGCCTGGAAGCAGGCTGTCCCCAGAAGCTTTCTGCAGCTGAAGTAGACCCTGCAGGAGCAGACAGCTGGAAGATGCCCTGATGGTCACAGTCACCAGGCTGGGCAGCATGTCCTTCCTTGAAGGGGCAGCTGGCGTGGGGGCACACATCTTCATGTCCAGCACACAGAACCAGTTACAAGTCCAAGGGAAAACTCAGTCTTCTTACAGTATTGTTACGTCATGCTCAGCTTTACTGAATGTGAGGACTGGAAGATTTATAGAAACTTTCTTGTCTAACCACTCCCCTCTCTCCCACATTTTAGTGATGTCTGAAATTTCCCTGCTGAAACACTGCATTGACAGAAGGTGGTACGATGCCTTCCTGTACCCCACTTTCCCCACCCAGCTACCATCTCTCCTTCTCACCTTCAAGGAATGCAAATGACTTCACCACTTCACAGGTATTTTTTCTTACTTAGGTTGGAATAAGAAAGGATAAAAATTTGAGGGAAGGATAAGAGAAAGAAGGTAAAAATTGGGAGGAAAATATTCTTTGGGGTTATAACTGTGATTTGTGAGAAATACCCAGAAAAGCCTAGATCAGTCCCTAAATGCTTGATGACTAATTGGAGAACCTTCATGAAAAGGTCCTCTGTCTTTTTTTTTCTTCATATTTATTGAAGTATAGTTGATTTACAATGTTAATTTCTGCTGTACAGCAAAGTGACTTATACATATATATTCTTTTTCATATTCTTTTCCATTATGGTTTATCCCAGGATATTGAATATAGTTCCCTGTGCTATACAGTAGGACCTTGTTGTTTATCTATTAAATATGTAATAATTTTCATCTGCTAATCCCAAACTCCCAATGCTTCCCTCCCCCACCCTCCTCTATCTTTCCTTTTGTTGAAACTCTTTCAAAAATTATGTAGAGATTTGATTGGGGACCTAAGGAAAAAATGTTTTAAAGGGCCTCCTTAACTAGTATTACTATGAATAGGTAGGTCATCTCCAACCCTCATTCTGGCAACAGAGTAGCTGTGCTATGGTTCTCATAGGCCATTCATTCATTTACCCATCAAGTGTTTTTTGAATGCCTATTATGTGCTAGGCCCCATGCCAGGTTTAGGAGACAGCGGGGAACGGTACTATGGCATAAACTGGTTCACAGCCAAAGTTGGCCAACAACTTCAGCCAGAACTCCTGGCTGTTTCCCTCTGATTTTGACATCTTTTTCCAGGTTGTGCTACACCTTTTAATTTACATGAAGGTGTTCAATGTGCAAGTTTTATTTTTGTTTTGAAACATTTCACTTTTCTTAATCCAAAACCTCTCCTTTCAGGGTCTGAGGGAAGCTGAGAACTGACTTTCATTGTTCATTTTCCTCCCTGTCTTCTCCCTTTTTTTCCTTTCTGTCTGCTCCTCTCTCCTTCCTTTGCTGTTTGGGCTGGTGGTCAGGATTCTTAGGAGGGACTGTGCTGGTCTGGAGAGGGTGAGGGGTGGGAAAAAGAAAGGGAGGATTGGGAGATGTCTTCTGAGGCTCCCACTAGGAAGCTGGTGGACTGATTAAGTCCATTAATAATAATAGCTAATGTCTGTGTAACACCAGCCATCTGCCAGCACATATGTTATCGTATGAAATCCTTATGACAATCCAGTGAGTTAAGTTTCTGGTATTTTAAAATCCCGACTTTATATAGATGAGGAGATCAACACACGGAGGGTCACACAGATAATTGTTGGAGTCAGGAATGAATTTAAGTTCTTTACTCCACACTCTGAGCCACTACACCAAAGTACCCTCTGAAAGTGAGGGCCGCTGTCGGCTGAGGCACCTCTGACTCACTGCTTCTCCAATGGGGGCAGTTTTGCCCCCCTGGGGACAATTGGCAATGTTTGCAGACATTCTTGGTTGTGACGACTGGGGGCAGATACTTGGGACATCTAGTGAGTAGAGACCAGGGATGCTGGTAAACATCCTATAGTGCACAAGCCAGCGCCCTACAACACAGAAGCATCCAGCCTAAAATGTCAATAGTGCCGGTTGAGAAACCTTGCTCTGCCTGGATATATACTCCATGTGAAGCCTGAGCAGAAAACAACAATGTGAGTACTATCTCTCTTGGGCAAGAAACAAGGGAGGTTATAAGTGCAACCAAATACTTCACTGGCTTTTAGCACTCATTCACGTTACACTGTTGACTTATGTGGAGCCACTGGTTATCTAAACTTCTTGGAGGTAGTTTCCCCTCATTAATTACTTCAAGCCACACGTTAGCTCTATTTTTCAACTTATTTTTTTGGAACCAAGATGTAGAACCTTAAGTTTGGTTGTTTAAGTTTCACCTTGTTTGTCATTTTCTATTTTTAAGGGTCCATCTTTATAAACCCTGATTTCGCTTTCCAGTATATAGACTAACACTATCAACTTGGTGCCATTGGCAGATATAAAAATCATGATTTCTGAGTCTTTATCTGTGCTGCCAATAAACTATTAGAGGGGCCCACCAGCTGAGCCCTGGGGCATAGCACTAAGCACCGTACTTCAGATCACTGTTTCCTGAATGTACATCTTTGCACCAGTTGTATCAATGATATCTGGGAAACTTAAAAATAAATAATTCCTGGGCTTCCCTGGTGATGCAGTGGTTAAGAATCCGCCTGCCAATGCAGGGAACACGGGTTCGATCCCTGGTCCAGGAAGATCCCACGTGCCTCAGAGGAACTAAGCCCATGTGCCACAACTACTAAGCCTGCGTGCTAAAGCCCACGAGCCGCAACTACTGAAGCCCGAGTGCTGGAGTCCGTGCTCCGCAATGAGAGGGGCCACTGCAATGAGAAACTCCACGCACTGCAAAGAAGAGTATCTCCTGCGTGCCACAACTGGAGAAAGCCCATGTGCAGCAACAGAGACCCAAAGCAGCCAAAAATAAATAAATAATTAATAAATAATAAAGTAAATTAAAAAAAAAAAAGTCTGGATCTTTCCAAGTCTTAAAAAAAAAAAAAAGAAAAACCTGGGCCCCATTTTGGACATTCTGTTTTCGAGTATGTGGGGTGGACGTCATGAATCATGCATCTTTAAAGCACTTCCTAGGATTGTGCGTTCGATCAGCAATAATACTAGGAACCATTGTTCTAATTTGCCAGTGATCCATAGCTTCAACGAGTGGTGAATCTCCCTTACCCATTTTATCCACATTTCTCCTTCTAAAGATGGATGTATATTGATTAACTAAGGCCTGTATAACAAAGGAAGTAATGTTGATTTGCAGTAATATGGCACCTAGAATAGTGCCTAGTGTTTTGCAGGCATTAAAAAAAGTGTTTGCTAAGTGAATGAATGAATGACCAGTTTGTGGTGCAGTCTTTAATTTCTAAATGAATATTTGCTGAACAACGCCACCAAATATGCTGGTCTATAATTTCTGGAAACCAAAACCTTTCTCTCCCCTTGTCCCTATCCCTCTTGGAAATCTAGTACAACATTTCCTTTCTTTCACCTTCAGGAGCTGTTTTCATTCTTCATGACTTCTCAGATCATTGATGGTATAAGCACTTTAAATGCCCTGAAGGTAATTCATCTGGATTTGAGCAGTTGGATTCATTTAAATAGCTGGGCACAGCGTTACTTCTCTTTAATGTTGGACTTCAGTTCTTCCCACTCAGTATTTGTTTTATCCTTTCTGGTTTGGAAACTGTTCTCCCTGGTGAGATGGTTGCAAAATAAGAATTCAATTGCATGGCTCTCTCTGTTTTGAATTGTCTTCCCTAATTAGTGATTCTACTCCATCCTCGCTTAGTTTCTCATTAGCAGCTAAGGAAAAGAAACCCCAAAAAACAAAACTCAAAAAACCTTTCTTTTTTTTTAAAAGCACTGTACACAAGCCATTCCTAGCCATTTTTGCTGACACCATTTTTCCAAGTGTGTGGCTCTTATTCCCTAATTAAGTACCTCTTCTTCCTTTTATAAATGATGGTTTCTCCACAGTGACACAACCAACCTTTGAGCCAGATAATTCTTTGTTGGAGCAGCTGTCTTATGCATTATAGGATGTTTTAGCAGCATCTATGGCCTTTATTCAATAGATGCCAGTAGCTATACCTGTGACAACCAAAAATGTCTCCAGAATATTGCTAAATGTCTCCTGTGGTGCAAAATTGCTCCTTGTTGAAAATCATTGCTATAAATGTTACAAAACAAAAACAGCCCCCCCCCCCAACTTGTAACCAAATGTAGATGCATTGAATTATTTATTTCTACTTCACAACCAAACAGTTAGAATTTTACTACCTAGAGTATTGCTTCAACTTTAAAAATGGTGGCGGCTGTTTTTAGTTTACGATGGAAGAGATGGAGTATACAAACTACCACTCTTCCATGTGGTAGTCACTGCAGACATCATTAGTTAGTCATTTTTTTTTAAAACCTCTGAGCTGTATGCTCCCTCATTGTCCATCTCATTACTGGGCTCCAGGAAGACAATTTTTTAAATATAAATTTATTTATTTATTGGATTTATTTTTTTATTGACTGTTGGATCTTTGTTGCTGCACATGGGCTCTCTCTAGTTGCAGAGAGCGGGGGCTGCTCTTCATTCTGGTGCATGGGCTCCTCATTGTGGTGGCGTCTCTTGTTGTGGAGCATGGGCTCTAGGTGTGTGGGCTTCAGTAGTTGCAGCACAGGGGCTCAGTAGTTGTGGTTCACGGTCTCTAGAGCACAGCTCAATAGTTGTGGCGTACGGGCTTAGTTGCTCCGCGGCATGTGGTATCTTCTTGGGGCAGGGCTTGAACCTGTGTCCCCTGCATTGGCAGGCAGATTCTTAATCAGTAAGCCACCTAGGAAGTCCCTCCAGGAAGAAAATTGATTGGCATTAGAGTATGAAATGGAACCCATTCACCACCCCTTCATTTTAGAGTTTCTTGTAGGACATCCAGGATTTTTCACTGAATCCTCATGAAATTTATTTCCTAAACTCTGGAGCACATGCTTGACTGTACCTAATGTCTCATTTCTTTATCATCATAAATCCCAAGAATAGAGGATTATTTTCTCACAATATTCCTGTCAATTTTAACCAGTTTTCTCCTGTTGATGAGAATCAAGTCCCAAGTAACAATCTTCCTAATGCTTCTTCTAATTTATGGGAAATGAAGTAGCCAAAATCTATCAGACTATTTTTCATCTATAATACTGGCAAAGCTCAAAACTGTTGCAAATATACAGTGTTGACAAAGATGTAGTAAAATACATGATAGATACTAATACAACCCCTTTGAAAGACAAATCGTTAATATCTATCAAATTTCTAAAATATCCATTCCCTTTGATCCAGCAGTTCTTGGAGATATACAGACACACGTGTTTACCTGTATATTTTCACATGCCTGAATACCTAAAACTGGTCTATAAAATTCTATTCAAAAACTCAAAAAACAAATTCAGACTTAGGCAAAAAGAGACTTATTGCAATAAGGGGAGGGGCCTATTGCAATAGGCAGATAATGTGACTATAAGACCTGCAAGTATCCAAAAGGTTAAGCATAAAATGCTTTTCTTTAACAGGGAGGGGTAAACAAGCCTAGAAGGAACTGGGTGTGGGGAAGCGGAAGCAAGGGTGAAGCAAGCGAAGCAAAGAGTAGTGTGATCAGACAGCAGATCAGAGAATGTTTTACTTTGGGGTCAGCTTGCTGTTGGGAGGGGCAGTTAAGGAGGGTTTTTTTTGCTGGCTCAGGCTAATGATGGGCCTAGGGGGAGGAGAGGAACTTAACCAAAGTTTGGTTAACAAGCATTTTGTTCAGGTTGGTCATTGGGAAGAAAAGAGTTCAGCGAATCATTTGTGAAGCAAAGGATGGAAATTTAAAAAGTTTGTCTGACCTTGTCATAGGTACAAGGGAGTACCCTGGAGTCTCACTTAAGGCATTTGGGGAAGGGTGTTTCTTTGCAGTAAACCCTCTTCCAGAAGAGTGGGGAGATTTCTTTAATTGCCGTGTTCTCCAGAAGCACAGCCCACTGGTAAAATTCAGCACTGTAGTTTGCAGTAGGAATGGAAACCACCTTATACAGAACAAGTAACACCATTATACTATAACTAACAAATCCGCAAATAGTCCAAATACATTTGAAGTTTATTTCTCACTTACGTGAAGTCCAAATGAATGTCCCTGACTGATTGATTGTTCTCCTCCAAATGCTGAATCAGAAACTCAGGATCCTTGTATCCTGTGGTTCCACCATCTCCAGCATGAGCCTCATCTGAAACAAGTATCTGAAGTGGCAAGAGCATGGAGGTCAAATATTCATGGGTCCAGCCTAGAAACGGGACCTATCATTGCTATTCACGTAATATTGCCTAGGACACAGGTACATGGTCACACCTATGTGTGAGGGAAGCTGGGAAATGAGGCATAGCTGTGTGCACAGGAAGAAGAATTGAGTTTGGTGAACAATTAGCTAATTTCTCATGTAATCTCAATGTCCACCATTTATAGTATATATTAATGGTTAAATAAACAGTGGAACATAGGTTCCTCCACAAGAGGGCAGACAGCAGCATCAAGCAGTATCAGCAGTATTTTGTCTTGTGGACCTGAAAACCACAGCCACAGAAAGATAGAGAAAATGAAAAAGCAGAGGACTTTGTACCAGATGAAGGGACAGGATAAAACCCCAGAAAAACAACTAAATGAAGAGGAGATAGGCACCCTTCCAGAAAAAGAATTCAGAATAATGATAGTGAAGATGATCCAGGACTTTGAAAAAAGACTGGATGCAAAGATCGAAAAGTTTACCAAAGACCTAGAAGAATTAAAGAGCAAACAAACAGAGAGATGCAACACAATAACTGAAATGAAAAATACACTAGAAGGAACCAATAGCAGATTAACTGAGTCAGAAGGGCGAATAAGTGACCTGGAAGACAGAATGGTGATCATCACTGATGCAGAAAAGAATAAAGAAAAAAGAATGAAAAGAACTGAAGACAGCCTAAGAGACCTCTGGGACAATGTTAAACACACCAACATTCTCATTATAGGGGTCCCAGAAGGAGAATAGGGAGAGAAAGGACCTGAGAAAATATTGGAAGAGATTCTAGTTGAAAACTTCCCTACCATGGGAAAGGAAATAGCTACCCAATTCCAGGAAGCATAGAGAGTCCCAGGCAGGATAAATCCAAGGAGAAACACGCCAAGACATATAGTAGTCAAACTGACAAGAATTAAAGACAGAGAAAAGTTATTAAAAGCAACAAGGGAAAAACAACAAATAACATACAAGGGAACTCCCATAAGGGTAACAGCTGATTTCTCAGTAGAAACTCTGCAAGCCAGAGGGGAGTGGCATGATATATTTCAAGTGATGAAAGGGAAGAACCTACAACCAAGAATACTCTACCCAGAAAGGATCTCATTCAGATTTGATGGAGAAATCAAAAGCTTTCCAGACAAGCAACAGCTAAGAGAATTCAGCATCACCAAACCAGCCCTACAACAAATGCTAAAGGAACTTCTCTAAGCAGGAAACTTAAGAAGAAAAGGACCGACAGAAACAACAACAAAACAATTAAGAAAATGGTACTAGGAAGATACATATCGACAATTACCTTGAATGTAAATGGACTAAATGCCCCAACCAGAAGACACAGACTGGCTGAATGGATACAAAAACAAGACCCATATATATGCTGTCTCGAAGAGACCCACTTCAGACCTAGGGACACATACAGACGGAAAGTGAGGGGATGGAAGAAGATATCCCATGCAAATGGAAATCAAAAGAAAGCTGGAGTAGCAATACTCATATCAGATAAAATAGACTTTAAAAGAAAAAATGTTACAAGAGACAAGAAAGGACATTACATAAAGATCAAGGGATCCATCCAAGAAGAGGAGATAATAATTGTAAATATATATGCACCCAATATAGGAGCACCTCAATACATAAGGCAAATGCTAACAACTATGAAAGAGGAATGCAAGGCAGAAATAGAGACACAGGTGTAGAGAACAAACATATGGACACCAAGTGGGGAAAGCAGGGACGGTTGGGGGGAAATGAATTGGGAGATTGGGGTACTAAATTGTACACTCTAAATATATGCTGTTTATTGTCTGTTAACTGTATCTCAATAAAAGTTCTTTAAAAAAATAAACAGTGGAACAACACGTGGCTTTTAAAGAAGAAAAAAAATTACGTGCCAATATAAAATGCTCTCTGAAATATTTTAAGTATGAAAACATTAGCAATGAATAGTTTGATATTGAGTTAGGATCTGCTCCTCCCCCCAGAAAAGGCATTCACAAGCATCCTGGTACATGCATAGGATACCTTTGGAAGCATTCACAGAAGATGTGCATCAGTGATTGTCTCTGTACTTGCTGTGAAATAAGTGTTCATTCTTCCAAAACTGTTCCCTGTTTTCTCCTCAGAATTGCTAAGCATTTTCTCCATTATGGTCTTTCTGTTGTTTTTATCCCTGTCAGTTAGCTCTTGCCTTCATGTGACTTTGCACTAATATCTCGGTATTTTTCTGGTTCCCTCTTGATTTTTACTAGCAAAAACTTTTAAACAGGTTATGAAGTCTTTTGCCAAATTTTCTTTAGTCTTTGTGAAATGCGCTCTAGGAAGCAGTATCAAAATGATGAACTTGCCAAAGGACCAGATCTAGGCACTCAAATCCCATTCTTTGGCATGAAATAGAATCTTACTGACCACCTCACCTAAAATAGCCCCCAATTCACTCCTTGCCACCTTACCTTGTTTTATGTTCATTACAGCACGTATCTCTGTCTGATGTTTTAAAAATTATGGTTGTTAACTATCTATCTTCCCCAGTAGAGCACAAGATAACATGGGTAAATGGACCTTCTCAATTTACATGCCTGGGATAAGATCTTATAGCTGGTAGTAGTTAATAGAAGTTTTTTTTTTTTTTTTTTCCGTTTCCTTTTCCTTTTCTCTCCTCTCCTCTCTCCTCTCCTCTTCTTTTCCATGGATGTATCAACCTCCAGAGTTTGTTGCTTACTTTATATTTACCTTCTTTCTTTTCGAAATTCACGTTCTTATTGTGTTCCAAATTATTTAGTTTCCTACTCAGAATTTCAAGGTACCTTGCCCACAGCTTTTATGGCAATGAACAATTGTACTGCAGTTGCTAGTTTGTACAACTATCCCTCAAATGTGGGGAGGGGTGGACATCTCATCTGATTAATCATTACATCTCCAGTTCTTTGAACCCAATAGATGAATGAAGGTACTGAAGAAATGTTCCAGCTTTCTTTATAATATTATTAGAAATGATGACCCTGAAGAATCTCCATGTTTTTAATGTTTGAAAGATTGTCTTTATTATTTGTTGACTTGTTATTTGGCATTAAGTAAAGGAGTCAAAAACATACTGTTCAATACTACAAAGATACTTAAGATGCAGATTAAGAAAAGCAAACAAACCAGAGAGAAAGTAAAACTTCAGAAAACCAAGAAAGAGGTGTTAAAGTGAAGAAATGTGTTGTTTAACCAAGAAGACAGAGTCTAGTGCACAACCTTATTCTAGGAAGGACATAGACACTAGCCGTTTAGTGGAAGAACTTTTGAATGGGCAACAAAAAAATCCCAGTGATGAAAATCCATTTTGAGTGTCTGGTTGAATGGTTTCTGAACTCAGCAATAGGTGAAGACAAGTTGAATTAATTTCTTCAGCTGAAATGTGAGACACCCATTCAAGATGTATAACTCAAAAAGAATTTATAAAGCTTTGGTAAAATCCAGAGGGATACTGCTCACTGAGAAGGAAGATGTTTTAATCTTTAGTCTGATTTCAGCTCTTAACTGAGCTGGGGAGGTCAAGTAAAAAAAGTTTTTTCCCAACATGGCTTTGGAGAAAATAAACTCTGTTTCTGTGAGCACTGCTCAGCTACCTTTGATGGGAAGGAGTGTGAAGTTGCTTCCAAAGACTTCAGTTGATTCAGCAGAATAAGTATAGGTTTAACAATTATTTTCTGGGTTTGCTGCATTCCTAAGAACTACAGGATATCAGTTAGTTTCATCTTATTGCAATTACATTTTTTTTTGCAATTACATTTTAATTTTACTCACATAAGGCAACAGAGGGTGAAGTTGATTTTGAAACCCTCTGTAAACTAAAAAAGTATGCTAATGCTAGTAGTTCTTATTGTAATTATGGTAACTGTTGTTCTGTAGGTGAACTTGTGGAAGGGAGTAGGGAGTCTGGAGAAACAAACCTCTTTAAATGAAGCTGATTCACTTATCTCAGCCTCCTGCATGACTGAAAAACATGGTAGATTCCAGGATCAGTGGAGACTGACCCTGGGGTTAACAGTGAAGCAATTCTTGCAGAGCTTGGGGACTGAAAGCTGTCACACCATGGATGACAGCTAGGCTACTGGATCTATTTCAAAGTGACTCAGTTGGGTAGAGAATTATTAATATGTTTACCACCACAGGTATTAGTTATACATCACCATTGAGAAACTGCTGCAGTGTTATTTTTTATTTTTCAACCATATATTGTCTAGTTAAACATTTTTCATTTGTGCTCATATATTTGTTTTGTTCATAGGAAGATACTTTTGCTTCTGAGATTCCTCCAGAAATTTTACACAGTTTGTAAAGTAGGTAGTAAAAAAAAGCCCAATTAGAAAATGAGTGAAAGACATGAAGAGACATTTCATCAAAGAGGATATACAGATGGTAAACAAGTAGGTGAGGAGATGTTTAACATCATTAGCCATTAGGGAAATGAAAATTAAAACCATAATGAGATATCACTGCATGACTATCAAATGGCTAAAATCAAAAAGAGTGATAACACCAAAATGCTGGAGAAGATGCAGAGAAACTGGATCATTCATTGCTGTGGGGATGTACAATGATCCACTTACTCTGGAAAACAACTTGGCAGTTCCTTTAAAAACTAAACACGCAACTACCATATGACCCAGCATTTGCACTCTTGGATATTTAATTCCAAAGAAATTCCACTTATGTCTACAAAAGAATCTGTACATAGAAGTTTACAGCACTAATTGATTAAAACGTTAAAATTTTTTTAAAGTGTGAGTAAAATATATGTGATATGAAACTAACCACCTTCACCATTTATAGGTGTGCAGTTCAGTAGTGATAAATACACTCACAGTATTGGGCTACCAACCTTCAGAACTCTTCTCATCTTGCAAAACAGAAAGTCTATACCCATGAAATAATAACACCCATCTTTCCCTTTCCCTCCAGTCCCTGGAAATCACCATTCTATTTTCTGTCTATGTGAATTTGACTACTCAAGATACCTTATCTAAGTTGAATCACACTGCGTTTTCTTTTTGTGACTGGCTTATTTCACTTAGTACAATGTCTTCAAGGTTCATCCATGTTGTAGCATGTGTCCAAAATATTATTTAAGGCTGAATAATATTCCATTGTTTGTTCACTTGTCTGTTGATGCACACATGGGTTGCTCCTACCTTTCAGCTTTTGTGAATCATGCAGCTTTGAACATGGGTGTACAAATATCTCTTCAAGACCCAGAGGTGGAATTGGTGGATCATATTGTAATTCTAGCTTTACTTTTTTTTAGGGTCTGCAATACCGTTTTCCATAGCAGCTTAGTCCTGTTACATTCTCACCAACAGTGTATGGGATTCCAGTTTGTCCACATCCTCACCAACATTTGTTACTTTCTTTTTCTTTCTATTTTTTGGATCATAGCCATCCTTGCAGTTCTGATGTTCATTTCCCTAATTATTAGTGATGTTGAGCATCTTTTCATGTGATGTTGGCCATTTGTGTATCATCTTTGGAGAAATGTCTATACAATTTTTTTGCAGAGTTTTAGGAATTCTTTGCATATCCTGAAAATTAATCCCTTATTATACATATGATTTGCCAATATTTTCTATCATTTTGTAGGTTGCTTTTTCATTCTGTTATTTGTGTCCTTTGATGCATGTTTTAAATTTTGAGGTCATACAATTTATCTATTTTTACATTTGTTGATTGTGCTTTTAGTATTATATCCAAGAAATCACTGCCAAGTCCAACATCATGAAGATTTTCCTCTATGATTTCTTCCAAGAGTTTTATAGTTTTGGCTCTTATGTTTAGGTTTTTGACCCATTTTGAGTTAATTTTTGTATATGGTATAAGATAAGCGTCCAAATTCATTCTTTTTGTATGTGGATATCTAATTTTGCCAATACCATTTGTTGAACTTCCCATTATTTCTTTTGTTTTTAAAATTAATTTTTATTGGAGTATAGTTGCTTTACAATGTTGTGCTAGTTTCAGGTGTATGGAAAAGTGAATCAGTTACACATAAACATATATCCACTCTTTTTTAGATTCTTTTCCCATATAGGTCATTACAGAGTATTGAGTAGAGTTCCCTGTGCTATACAGTAGGTCCTTATTAGTTATCTATTTTATATATAGTAGTGTGTATATATCAATCCCAGTATCCTAATTTATCCCTCCCCTCTGCCTTTCTGTCTTGGTAATCATGTGTTTATTTTCTACATCTGTGACTCTATTTCTGTTTTGTAAATAAGTTCATTTGTACCATTTTTTTTTAGATTCCACATATAAGTGGTATCATATGATACTCATCTTTCTCTCTGGCTTACTTCACTCAGTATGACAATCTCTAAGTCCATACATGTTGCTACAAATGACATTGTTTCATTCTTTTATATGGCTGAGTAATATTCCATTGTATATATGTACCACATCTTCTTTATCCACTCCTCTGTCAATGGATATTTAGATTGATTCCATGTTTTGGCTCTTGTAAATAGTTCTGCAATGAACATTGGGGTGCATATATCTTTTCTAATTATGGCTTTCTCCAGATATATGCTCAGGAGTGGGATTGCTGGGTCATATGGTAGTTCTATATTTAGTTTTTTAAGGAACCTCCATACTGTTCTCCATAATAGTCGTACCAATTTATATTCCCACCAACAGTGTAGGAGGGTTCCCTTTTCTTCACACCCTCTCCAGCATTTATTGTTTGTAGATTTTTTTGGTGATGGCCAGTCTGACCAGTGTAAGGTGATACCTCATTGTCATTTTGATTTGCATTTCTCTAATAATTAGTGATGCTGAGCATCTTTTTGTGTGCATTTTCTCCATCTGTATGTCTTCTTGGAAGAAATGTCTGTTTAGGTCTCCTGCCCATTTTTGGACTGGGCTGTTTGATTTTTTTATTTTATTTTATTTACTTATTATTTTTGGGGGGTACACCAAGTTCAATCATCTGTTTTTATACACATATCCCCGTATTCCCTCCCTCCCTTGACTCCCCCCCACCTCGAGTTCCCCCCACCCTCCCCGTCCCAGTCCTCTAAGGCATCTTCCATCCTCATGGGCTGTTTGATTTTTTGATATTGAGCTGTATGAGTTGTTTGTATATTTTAGAGGTTAACCCCTTGTCAGTTGCATTGTTTGCAAATATTTTCTCCTATTCTGTGGGTTGTCTTTTCAACTTGTTTATGGTTCCTTTACTGTGCAAAAGCTTTTTAGTTTAATTACATCCCATTTGTTAATTTTTGTCTTTATTTTCATTATTCTATGAGATGGATCAAAAAAGATCTTGCTGTGATTTATGTCAGAGTGTTCTGCTTATGTTTTCCTCTAAGGGTTTTACAGTATCCGGCCTTACATTTATGTCTTTAATCCATTTTTAGTTTATTTTTGTTTATGTGTTATGGAGTGTTCTAATTTTATTCTATTACATGTAGTTGTCCAGTTTTCCCAGCACCACTTATTGAAGAGACTGTTTTTTCTCCATTGTATAGTCTTGCCTCTTTTGTCATAGATTAAGTGACCATAGGTGTGTGCATTTATCTCTGGACTTTCTATTATGTTCCATTGAGCTATATTTCTGTTTTTGTGCTGGTATTATACTGTTTTGATGACTGTAGCTTTGTGGTGTAATCTGAAGTCAGGGAGCCTGATTTCTCCAGCTTTGTTTTCCTTTCTCAAGATTGCTTTGGCTATTCGGGGTCTTTTGTGTTTGCACACAGATTGTAAATTAAAAAAAAATTATTTTTCTTTATTTATTGTCTGTTTTGTATCTTTGTTGCTGTTGCCAGGCTTTCTCTAGTTGCAGTGAGCGGGGGCTACTCTTTGTTGTGATGCACAGGCTTCTCATTGTGGTGGCTTCCCTTGTTATGGATCATGGGCTCCAGGCACATGGGCTTCAGTAGTTGTGGCTTGTGGGCTCAATAGTTGTGGCTTGTGGGCTCTAGAGCACAGGCTCAGTAGTTGTGGCACACGGGCTTAGTTGCTCCATGGCATGTGGGATCTTCTTGGACCAGGGATGGAACCCATGTCCCCTGCATTGGCAGGTGGATTCTTAACCACTGTGCCACCAGGGAAGTTCCCAGGTTGTAAAATTTTTTGTTCTAATTCTGTGAAAGATGCCATAGGGATTGCATTGAATCTGTAGGCTTCTTTGAGTAGTATAGTCATTTTCACAGTATTGATTCTTGCAATCCAAGAACATGGTATATCTCTGTATTGGTTTGTGTCATCTTTGATTTCTTTCATCAGCATCTTGTAGTTTTCTGAGTACAGGTCTTTTGCCTCCTTAGGTGAGTTTATTCCTAGGTATTTTATTCTTTTTGATGCGATTGTAAATGGGATTGTTTCCTTAATTTATCTTTCTGATCTTTTGTTGTTAGTATACAGGAATGCAAGAGATTCCTGTGTATTAATTTTGTATCCTGAAACTTTACCAAATTCATTGATGAACTCTAGCCCATTATTTCTTAAGTGGCATTGTTTGCTTATGTAACCTACGTGACCTTAAAATATAAATACGCATTAAAATAGAGAAGAAAAGGCTGTGGTCAGCCTGTGAGGCAGAAGCACTAAACAGGAAATGGAACCACAAAATAAAAGGTCAGTCTTCATAGAAACTATTGCCAGTGACACAGAAGCTTCTCAATATACTATATATCATCTCTATACATTAAAGGTACTGTATATTTAATTCAAGAAAGATAAACCTAACAGCCAAATAGAGAAAAGAAAATATGCATCTTAATATCTAATTACCATTCAGGACCCCAATAAGTTAAGAAACCCACTGAAACATGTTAGATTAATGTTGTTATAGTTTGGTTTTTGTTATAATACTAGGATCTTCATTGCCATTGAATCATTATAATCTGTTAAAAGGATATCTATTACAGCTTCTTTTTAAAATTATCATGAATTTTTATTCTAGGATTGTCTTTAGGATTAAGGTTCATTCTGCTTTTAGTCTCATTTGTTTCCACAACATCAACTGTACCTGTACCATAGCTGATGTCTCTAACAGGAAATGTTAATTTATGTTTAGTGTACCATTCCATAAAAGTGAGTATGTGTGTGTGTGTGTGTATAAAGTTTTTAGAAACATTTATTTTAAAATTTTACAATAAAATTCTGCTACTCAAAATATTAAACTTCAGTTCTCTACACTTTTTATCGTTCCTGAAAACATCTGGGCAAAAGATTTTAAAATGGATCACAGCATGGTACAAAAAGATACCATGACTCAGAATACAAGTGAACAGAAAGCTATGAGCTGCTTAGCAGACTAGAAAGTTATTAGCTGGTATAATATGCTAAAACTTCATAAAATTAAGATGAATGCTCTCTGCAGCCACAATAAAGTTCTGGTCATATTCTTTAAGTTCTTCTTACATAGACATATGACTAATAGCATGAACAAATTTCAATCAAGTAAAAAGGGCTTAAGTGTAGAAAATACACGATCAACCCAGTTTCCTCCTTCCTATACCACAGGGCATAGCTACATGCCATCTGGTGATTATTAGGCGAGAAACCTGCCATCTGCCACTTCTGCTAATACATAGGAGAGGGGTGGCTCTCCCCACCCTGTAAGCCTAGGAGATTCTCTTATGGCTGTTTACATGACCCAGGGCTCCAATTGGAGATAGAATTTACTCTGTGTGTGTGTGTGTGTGTGTGTGTGTGTGTGTGTGTGTGTGTGTGTGCGTGTGCGCGCGCGCGTGTGTGTGTGCGTGCAACCAACATATTCAACACCAAAGTGAGGCATAGGAGTCTGTGTTTGGCTAGGTTAATTCACCCCACAGCAAGCCTCTTCTATTCTGCCTGACTCAAAAGCAAAATACTATTAAATACAACCTAGGGAGACAAAACTGGATTGTAGCCATAAAAATAGATTACGAAGTGGACACAAATAGAATCTAAGGTATGAAAAGGACTTGCTTGTCCCTTCAAGGAAAGGTAGAACCTGAATCACCCTCAAATGTTTTCCATAGACTCTCAGAAAAGCATTTTTAGGACTTCCCTGGTGATGCAGTGGTTAAGAATCTGCCTGCCAATGCAGGGAACGCAGGTTCCATCCCTGGTCCAGGAAGATCCCATATGCCATGGAGCAACCAAGCCCGTGTGCCACAACTGCTGAACCTGTGCTCTAGAGCCCGTGAGCCACAAGTATTGAGCCTGAGTGCCACAACTACTGAAGCCCACGTGTATCTAGATCCCGTGCTCTGCAACAAGAGAAGCCATCGCACTGAGAAGCCCACACACCACAACGAACAGTAGCCCCTGCTCTCCGCAACTAGAGAAAACTCATGTGCAGCAACAAAGACCCAACACAGCCAATAAAAATAAGTAAATAAATAAATAAGTTTATAAAAAAAGAAAAACATTTTTAAGGTGTCATATCTTTCCTTATGCCAGACAGAAGTTCATTTCCTTACATTAAAAAAAGAAGGAATAAAATTATTTCAAAGAAGCTTTAGCTAAGATCTAATTTTCAACTATTTATAGAGTTTAATGAGGTGGCAATAGGGAGAGAAAAACAGGATATAAAAACAGACATAAATTTTTCCCCAAATTGTGTCAGGCTTGACAGTTTCTCAAAACTTTGCATATAATGGGTGCTTTATATATATATTTCCTAAGTAAATGAATGAATGACTGAATAGAATTAATTTGTCCTCTCCATAGAATGGGACCAAGTGACTCTACTTAAGGATTCTATCTCACATACAGAATTTTTATATTCTAAAGAAGTACAGAATAAAATTTTAAAAATTCCCTAAATAACCTACAGTATGACTCTATTTTTAAAACATCAGTACATAAGCGTGATGTAGTACAAAGATTACAGGAATCTGATTCTGGATTTCTAGGTTCTAGTCTCAGTTCTTAAAGTAATTGTAAAATTTTGGAGTGAGTCAGTTAGACTCTCTATGCTCAGTTTCCTCTTCCATCGAAGAATCACTCCTACTTGCCCAAACCCATCCAGGGCTTTGGCTGCCAGGAAAATCTATAAGACACTGAATGGAAATGGAGTCATATGCATCCATAAAAGTATTAAATTCTTATCAGAAATCTGTGTAAAGCAAGTTGCTAAACAAAATAAGCTTTTGCCAGGTAATATTTATAAAACCTTTGCATAAAATGGCACAGGAGAGCTACTTCCAACCAAAATGAAGTAACAAGGATTGGATTTACCCTATTGCCTTGACAATTAAAAAGCAGGACAAATGAATGAAACAATTCTCAAGACACTGGATATCAGAAATCAAAACAAAATAAAAAACCATGGTCCCCAAAAGAGACAAAAAAAAATGTGAGACTTAATATTGCTGCCATATTACTGCCTTCTAAGCCAAGACACAGGAATTATTCAGAGCCCAGGTGTCTCCCTGAATTTAGGAGACAAAGTTGGAAATCTGGGGAGGTCAGGACAACCAGAGTTCATTGGACAGGTTATCAGAGAAGAGAAAGTTACACACAGATAACACCAGAAATCTGCAGATAGTCTACCTCAAGACTTCCCTTGCGTACTGATCATCACATACTTGTGAGAAAATCACGCAAGTCTGAGCGAAAACAACCTAAAAGAAATAAAGGCAACAATGCTTGAAGTTCACAAAGGGATGGAAATAGTGTCTTTTCCCAAAAGCTGGAGTGAGGGTATTTCACACCTTGCAGGGCGTCAGTCAGAGTTCAAAGAAGAGTCTCAACTCAGTGGGTGGAAAAGTAACCCTAGAATAAATCCAGTTCTGGTCTCACCTAACAAAAGTTTTAAAAAATGTTTCAAGAAGATCACTTTATTTCCAAATAGCTGAATTACATCCCAAAACAGAGTTCAAGAATATTTATAGGAGTATAAAATATCCAGTACATTACAATGTAAAATTAATAATATTCCAATAAAAAATTATCAGTGATGAAAAAAATCCCATAATGAGCAGGATATTTAATGAAGCAAAATTGACCCCCAAATGACAATAGAATTAGTAGATAAGACTATTAAAATAGTTGTTATATTTCATACATTTAAGAAGCTAAAGGAAAGACCAAACTTGTTAAGCAGAGATGTTAAAGATATGGAAAGTGACCCAGGAAGGAGTCCAAGAGGGTGGCTTAGGAAGACCCTGAGCTCACCTCCTCTCACAGACAACACTGAATCTACACCTACATATGGAGCAATTCCTCCTGAAGAAGGCCTGAGGGCTTATTGAACTGCTTCTTCACATAGAAGGACCATATAGAAATGGGTAGGAAAGATGGAGACATGGTGTCCATGGAACCCCACTCCTAAAGTGGTGACCCACAATACAGAGGGATATTACTGAGGGGCCTGAGCCCTGGGAAACAGCAAAAACCCAGCAGTTTAAAGGAAACCTAGACCATACAGAAAGGAAATCCACTTACTAAAAACTTAGAGCTTCTGCCAAAGAAGTGGGGAATTGCTGGAGTCCTCTCTAGGGTTCGAAGTACCTGAGAGTACCATTGTTTGAATACCCCCAGGATTCCTCCTGGCCTGTGATCACTCTAGCTCCAGCTGTCCTGCCAAAGCAGCATTGATGTAGTGCTCCCTAGGACTGCCCCAAGCCTGTTCCTGTTCCACTGCCAACTGTCCCACCAAGGTGGCCTCAATGTGGCACTCCCCAAGACTACCTCTGGCACGTGCCTGCTCCAGCTGCAGCTGTCCTGCTAAGGAAGCCTTGGTGTGGTGCTTCCCAGTGACTGCTTCAGTCCTGGATCCATTACACCTCCAGTTACCCCACCATGACCCCAACATCAATGTGGTTCTTTCCAGGGACTAACCCTGGCATATGCCTGCTTCAGCTCCAGCTGCCTCACCAAGGCAGCCTTGTCACCACACATCATGGGACTTTCCTTGACTTGTGCCCACTCCTGCTCCAGCCATCCTGCCAAAGCTGCTGGGCACAAGCAGTCTACAAAAGGGGATGCTCCCACAACACTCCTTCAAGACTAGGAGAGGTAGCTATATTTATAGCTTAATTCATAGAAACAAACACCAAATGTCAAACAAAATGAAGAAATAGGAGTATGTTTTAAGTGAAAAAAACAAAATAAAACTCCAGTAAAAAACCCTAACAAAATGAAGAAAAGTATTTACCTGTTAAAGGGTTCAAAGAAATGGTCATAAGGATGCTTGCTGAACTTGGAAGAAGAATGGAAGAAGTTGGTGAGAACTTCACCAAAGACTTAGAATATATAAAAAAGAACTAGTCAGAGCTGAAGAATACAATAACTGAAATGAAAAACATACTAGAGGGAATCAACAACAGATTAGATGATACAGAAAAATGCAGAAGTGACAGAAGATAGAATAGTGAAAATCACCCAATCGGAAAAGCAAAAAGAAGAAATAATTTTAAAAATTAAAAAGAGCTTAAGGGACCTCAGGGACAACATCAAGTATACTAACATTTGCATTACAAGGGTCCTGGAAGGAGAAGAGAAAGATAAAGGGACAGAAAACATATTAAAAAAAATAATGGCTGAAAACTTCCCTAACCTGGGGAAGGTAACAGACATCCAAGTATAGGAAGCACAGAAAGTTCCAAATAAGATGAACCCAAAGAGATCCACACCAAGACATATAATTAAACTGGCAAAAGACGAAGACAGAATATTAAAGGAAGCAAGAGAAAAACACAGTCACACCCAAGAGAACCCCCATAAGGCTATCAGCTGATTTTTCAGGAGAAATTTTGCAGGCCAGAAGGGAGTTACATGATATATTTAAAGTGCTGAAAGGAACAAGACATAGTATTTTCAGTCCTAGCCACAGGCATCAGATAAGAGGGGTAAAAAAAAAAGAGCATCCAAATAAAACTGTTACTATTTGCAGGTGACATGATACTATATATAGAAAAACTGTAAAGAGGCCACCAAAAAACTGTTAGAATTAATAAAGTAATTTAGCAAAGTTTCAGGATACAAAATTAATATATAGAAATCTGTTGTATTTCTAGATGCTAATAAAGAACCATCAGAAAGAAAAACGCAGAAAACAACCTCATTTATAATTGCATCAAAAAGAATAAAATACCTTGGAATAAATTTAACCAATGTGGTGAAAGACATGTACTCTGAAAACTAGAAGACACTGAAGAAGAAATTGAAGATGACACAAATACATAGAAGGATATACTTTGCTCATAGAATGGAAGAATAAATATTGTTAAAATGTCCATTCTTCCCAAAGTAATATACAGATTCAATGAAATCTCTGTCAAAACACCAATGGCATTTTAAACAGAGCTAGAACAAGTAATCATAAAATTTGTATGGAACCATGAAAAACCCTGAATAGCCAAAGCAATCTTGAGAAAGAAGAAAAAAGCTGGAGGTATCATGTTCACAGACTTGAAATTATACCACAAATCTACAGTGTTCAAAACAGTATGTTACTGGCACAAAAACACACACATAGATCAATGGAACTGAATAGAGAGCCAACAAGTAAACTCATGCTTATATGGTCACTTAATTTACAACTAAGGAGAAAGAATATGCAATGGGGGAAAAACAGTCTCTTTAATAAATGGTGTTGGGAAAACAGACAGCTACATGAAAAAGAATGAAATCGGATCACTTTCTTACTCCATGTACAAATATAAACTTGAAGTGGATTAAAAACTTACATGTAAGACCTGAAGCCATAATAAAACATAGGTAGTATTCTCTTTGACATTAATCTTAGCAATTTTTTTTTTAAAGATATGTCTTCCCAGGCAAGGGCAACAAAAGCAAAAATAAACAAATAGGACTACATAAAATTAGAAAAAACCTTTTGTACGATGAAGGAAACCACCAACAAAGCAAAAAGGCACCCTCCTGAAGGGGAGAAGATATTTGTAAACCAAATACCCAATAAGAGATGTCTATCTTAATTATATAAAGGACTCATACGACTCAATATTAAAAAAAAAAACCCAACCTAATACAAAATGGGCAGAACATCTGAAAAGACATTTTTCCAAAGAAGATACACAGATGAATAACAGGCACATGAAAAGGTGCTCAACCTCACTAATCATCAGGCACATGTAAATCAAAACCACAAGATATTACCTCGTACCTGTCAGAATGGCTATTATTCAAAAGAAAAGAAACACCAAGTGTTGATGAAGATGTGGAGAAAAGGAACACTTATGCACTGCTGGTGGGAATGTACATCAGTGCAGCCATTATGGAAAACAATATGGAGGTTCTTCAAAAAACTAAAATAGAAATATCATATGATCCAGCAGTTCTATTTCTGGATATTTATCCAAAGAAAATGAAATCACTCATTTGAAATGTGCATACACCTCTATGTTCATTGAGCATTATTTACAATAGCCAAGATATGGAAGCAATCTAAGTGTCTATCAAAAGGTGATTGAATAAAGAAGATGTGGTATATATGTACACACACAAACACACAAACACACACACACACCAAAAACCCAACAAAAACCTCATAGAACTAGTGAGTTCAACAAGGTCACAAAATAAAAGATAAACATACAAAAATCAATTGTATTTCTAGAATCTCAAGGGACCCTGAATAGCCAAAACCATATTAAAAAAATTTAGAGGGCTTACACACCCTGATTTCAAAGCTTATTACAAAACCACAGTAATCAGAACAGTGTGGTACTGGTGATGTGTAAGTGATATTTGTAAAAAAAAATACAGAAGATCTTTTGCCAACAAATTGCCTGATAGTCTACCAATTGGGGATTGGATTAACATTTATCCTCCTGAAGACTAAGACAAAGGCAGAGGATGAAGTAGGGGTGGCATAGATGTTGATTTAATAACAGTTATACTATAGTAAGGGGCAAAGCAGAGGTACAAATGAAGTTCCAAAGGGAACAAAGGAGAAAATCTTAAGTCTTCCTGGAGGCATACAAGGGACCATTATAGACAAGGTGCTAACATTTGAATTGCTTCAAAGGATGAGTGGGAATACAACGGGTGGAAATAGGACAAAAGGGAATAGTAGGGTGAGGGAACAGATTGAGCACATGGCATAGAGTTGTGGAAGACTATGGTTGGGTTGGGGAATGATGGTGGTCAGAGCTCAGCTCTATATTAATAATGCCCATATACCCATTGGTCTAGGGCCGAAGTCCATTAAATGTGCAAATTAGTCTTCCCTTTGTAATCCACTTTAGATTCTTTGTTAGATTCCTATTACTGCTATACAAATCGTTACAAATTTAGCAGCGTCAAAGAACACAAATTTATCTTACAGGTTTGGAGGTCAGAGGTTTTAAAATTCAAGGTGTCAACAGGATGTGTTCCTTGTAAAGATTCTAAGGAAGAATCATTTTTCTTTGCCTTTTCCAGCTTCTATAGGCTGTGTGCATTCTTTGGCTCATGACTCCTTCTTCACCTCATTCTGACCTCTGCTTCTATCATCACATCTCCTTTTCTTACTGGGACCCTTCTGCCTCCCTCTTATAAAGACCCTTGTGATTACATTGGGCACACTGCATAATCTAGGGATATTCTCCCTATCTTGTTTCTTAATCACGCCTGCAAATTTCCCTTTGCCATGGAAAGTGATACATTCACAGGTTTTGGGGATTAGGTGTAAACATCTGTGGGGCCCCGTTATTCCGTCTCCTACAGATTCTATAGGAACTAATGATCTTAGATCCCCAAAGACAGAGCCAGAATGAATCAGTGTATCTAAAGAGTGTGTAACCCAAATGGTATCTTTCTGGCTATTCAAAATAGTTGACTTTCTGCAACTCACTATATCATCACCCTTTCATCATGGGCTGTGACTCTTAAAATAATACCAAATCGTTCACAGCTTCTCCATTGGTGAGACCCTTTTGATACAATCCTTGCCATGTCAGGTAGTATTTAAAGACCTCCTATTGTCTCCTTTTTTAGCACCAAACTTTTGAAAAGAGGAATCAACACTCACCATCTCCATTCCTTTAGCTCCTATTTACAATTCTATCCAGGAAAAGCTGGCACCAATCTGGGCTTCAGTTTCCTCACCTGGTTAGGTCCCTTATTACTGAGATATTCCTCTCCAGCTTTAAACTCCATGACTCCAGCCTACTTCTCAATTGTGCAACATCAGGAGTGGGCTGGTTCCCCTCAAGTCTCTTAGCCCCTATTCAATTACATTTCTCCTAGGACTTCAAGCCAAGATGACAGTCTAATCAGTTTGTTGTGACAAGCTTCAGTACAGAATTCAGCAAAAACTTTTTTTGCTATTGTAGAATTCCATTAAGAAAACAATTCAAGCTGGGAATGAAGCCTGCTCCTGCATCCTTAGGAGACTTCTCTCCTGATGCTGGGCTGCATACTGATGCCCTTCTGGCTAGAGGTTTTCCTGTACTAAGCAAGCAAAAAATGACCTTCTCAGGATGGAAGGAGCTAGAAACTCCAGCACAGATGTGTCCAAGGCAGCCTGGCTTCTTAGCCTAGTTTCTAACAACTTTCACTTTTAGTTAGGTATTTCAAATAATCAGTTACGTTTTTGGGGCTGAAGATAACAATATATCATACAACCAGGGAAAGAGAAGTTTCCTTTTGAGAATTCAGTATCCTATTAAATGTTTTAAATTGCTTTATAAAATATTTCAAGCTTGGATTTTCTGTAATTTAGCTTATAATAACCACTGAGGGAGATCTTACAATGGTTGATTAGGCTCCAAAAGCTTTTCCCGATGATCTTCAGAAAGACCTGATTATCTTCCTGCTTCTGGGGGAAAAGATCTATTTATTGGGAAATGCTCCTCAAATGAAGTGTGAATCGGGAAGGGTTGCCTCTGGTCTTGTGTTAACCTGTAGGAAGCGATTAGCTAATACAACTTCTTTTATTAGTTCATTCAATGTATTTACTGAGGCCTTTCTGTGTGCTAGGGTCTATGCTGGGCAGTAAGTATAGATATGAATTAGACACAGCTTGGTTTTCAGGGGGCTTCCAGTCTAGTAGGATAGGTGTGTATGTAAATATCATATAAACTAAGTGCAAGAAAATGTTATGGATTTTTCTGAAGCATCTGTATAGTATACAATGAGGATAAAATGGGAATGTACCCATGATTTTATTATCAGGAAATGCGGGAGCATCACTTGATGTCCTTGTAAGTTCTTACCCAGAGTATCAGACATGTGAATGAAAATGCATTCTGAAGGAGGCCTGACATTATCCATATATTAGTTCAAGCCCCCCCCCCCACTCCCCCAAATATTTATGGAGTATCCACCTTAAGCCAAGAACTCTTTGATGATCAAGAATTTGACTAAATGGTCAAATAAAAAGGGAGATTAATTACAGAAGAATCAAAGAAGGAGAAGATTCTTATTGCCAAGAGAGCACAGGTAAATAAAGAGGAAGTGAGAATTACGGGGAGTCTACCTTAATATTAAATATTTATCTGGTAAGTGTTGAAAGTTTTTCCATACTCTAATCAGACTTATCAAATTTGAAATGATAACCCCGTAAATGTAAAAATATGAGATTTCTTTTGTGGCTTTCCTTGTGGTTGTAAAAATAGAATATGTGACTTAAAAATAATCTTGGCTTTATAAATCTATGGGGAATAGCTTAAATTCTCAAGTGGTTCTTATATTTCTTGAGAAAGAAAAGTTATTATTTTCTGTAACAGTCAATCTAAACCAAAGCAGCACTAGATGATTTAATATGGGGAAAAACTAATAACTTAGTAGAAATACAGGAAAAGAATAAGAATAGGCAGTTCGTAGAGAAAGAAATATGAATGGATTATGCAAATATAAATATATTCAGCATTACAGTTAAAGATATGCAAAGCAAAGCAAGGAGTTCCCTACCTGGTTGAAAACACTTAGGCATTTGATAATACCTGGGGTTGAAGAGTGAAGAAGCTGTCAACCTCAAACATTGTAGATGAGAGAAATATGGGTGCAACCATCTTGGAGAGCAATTGGATGCTAACAAAAGTGAAGATGCACACATATCCTGTGACCTAGTAACTCCACACCCAGAAATTTATCCGATGAGAAGTAGTCAAAGAAGTTATGAACACAGGTGTTTCTCCAGCCTTGTTTCTAATAGCAATACCAAAATGTCTCTATCAATTGGAGATCAGTTAAGTAAATTATGGCTGATTCATACTATGAAACATATGCTACTGTTAAAGAGTAAGATATAAATACATTTGTGCTAGCATAGAAATCTCTCTCTCATTAAAAAGCAAGGAGCACAGCACTGTGTCTGTTGCCTGTAAATGGAAGATATTTTTAATGTGTATCCATCTAATAGTGATTCTACAGGGAGTGGAATTGGGTCGATTTGGATTATGAAGGAGATTTAATTTTTATTCTATACATTGGATTCTGTTTCACTTGTTCCCCTATGTATCTGTGTTTCTTTTTTCAATCAAAAAAAAAAAAAAAAAAAAAAGCTGGTTTCAGTAGTAGACAGAAGAGCTCAGTATTGGAATGGTTATGTCAGAAGACTATTTGTAATCCATGAAATACAGAAAAATTGCTCTACTTAGTCATTCTGAGCTCTAACAGTACTTCTGATTCTTTTTACGTAGCCTCTAGTGAACCTCCAGGTAGTGTTCACCAACATTTCCTTGACTCTCTCTTGGATTCCGCTCATTAGGTCAAACAGCCACATCTTCTGGTTTTGACAGACTTGTCTGATGTAGGAGATGAACTTAACCAATTGGCCTGGCCCAGATTCCTGGTTGCCAAGAATGACTATCTTTCTTCTTAGTGGCTCCCAGTAGTTGAGAGTGTGTCCAGACCTGTTAGTGTCCCAAAGGGGAGGATCATGGTCAGCACCTGATGCAGGCTGATTAGGAGCAAACCCGTCAAAGGGAGAAATTGGGAGATGATAAATATCAGGTATGTAGCACAGTCAGCACACAGAGGCACTAAGTAAATTCTAACTTTTTGGAAGGGAATTTTTAAGTAGGGGTGTTAGGAAGATAGAATAATTTTTTGAAAATTAATAAATTAACATTATGAAATAAAAACAATATAAATTATATGTTCAGGTTTTTCAACAAATTGAAATGGCTATATGGTGAGTTATCATATTAATTTTTAGTTTCCCCTCCCTACAGAACTGCAAATAATCCATAAAGAATAAAGTTAAGGTAATACTTCTGATTTGGCTTGGATTATTCTTCCTCTACACTCTCAGAACTCCTTCAGGCAATATGGTACTGCTTTTCTTACCTTATTATGTAATGCAAAATGCCAATAGTCTCTTTTACCACTGAATAGGAATGATCTTTAAGAACCATAGGTATGACCCGCAATGATGTTGGATTGCTAATAAGATGCTCTGTTGATTTAAAAATAGGAAAATAAAATCACAAAATTGAAATCAATACATATTTAATTAAGTGTTTGCAAAGTATAACATTTTGTCAACTAATCAATAGCAATGCAAGACAAGTATTATCAAATTACATATGCATTAGCTTCCATGAGGGGTATGATTATACTCTAATATAGTCTATTTACCACGAGTTGGGGCTTTTGCAAGTAAAGATGAGGAGAATATACAAATGGCTAATAAGCACATGAAAGGATGCTCAGCATCATTACCATCAGTGAAATTCAAAAGAAAGCCACAAAGACATATTATTCCACATCCACCAAAAGGCTAGGATTAAAAAAAACACAGATTATAACAAGTGTTAGTGAGGTTGTGGAGGAATTGGAACCCTCCTTATGTGTTGCTGGTAGGATTGTGAGATGGAGCACTCACTTTGGAAACCAGGTTGGCAGTTCCTCAAAAGGCTAAATAGAGTCACCATATAATCCAGCAATTGCACTTCTAGGCATATACTCAAGAGAAATGAAAATTTATGTATGTGAATTATATCTCAATAAAGCTGTTAAAGAAGCATAAAGTTGAAGAGAACCCACAGAGAACTGAAAATGACTCTGGAATGACTATGCGATACCTGTCTCTAATCAACTACGTTGATAATAATAATCTCTAATGATTATCAGTATAGTTCTTCTCTTTCTGTCCTTCCTTCCTGGCTTTCTGTTTCATTCATTCATTCATTCATTCATTCATTTACAAATATTTATTGAACACCCATTCTGTATCAAGCATTATGTTAAATGCTGCTTATATAGTTGTAAAGAAAACACATGTAGGCTTTGCCCATATGGAGCATATAGTCTATTGGTGGAGAGAGGTATTAAATAAATGTTCACACAAACACCTCTGATTACATACTGTGCTCTGACATCTGAAGGAAAAGGCTAGGATGCTGTAGGAGATGTAGGGGAGATATGATTCAGATTTGTGAGTTGTTGAAGGCTCCCTACAAAGTGGCATTGAAATTGAACTCTGAAGGGTAAGTAGGAATTAGCTGGGTGAAGTTTGGGTAGAAAAGCATGCTAGGCAGGTGGATCTGCCCATGTAAGGGCTCTGAGGTGTGAGCTGGTTTGGTGCTCCTGAGGAAGGTCAAGTGGGTCAGAGCACGGTGAGCCAGGGAGGCATTGTGCATTTCATATTCAATAAGTAGGGAGAGGAGAAGATCCTTCAGGGATCCTTTTTGGCCATACCAAAGACTTTTAAGATTATGAAAGAAATAAGAACTATTGAAAGTTTTAAAGTGGAATTCTGTCATGATGTTTACAATTAAAGACATTGTTTTGATTGATGAACTGAGAATGGTTCAAAGAGCAGCCTCAGTGGAAGTGCAAACACCGGTTTGGAAGCAACTGCAGTGTCCAGACAAGATATCATGAAGGCTGATGATAGCGGTGGATAAATGCAGATTGATTTACGTTTGACAAGTAAGACTTTATGGATTAGGCACAGGTGATGATGTAGGTATTAAGGGAGACTCTCAGATTTATGCTTTGAAAAGGCAATATCATTAACTGGGTTGGGGAAGAAAGAAATAACAGCAGATTTGGGACACTATAAATGATATTCTCAATGCCCACAGGTAGATCATTATAAATATTATTCAGTGGGCAGGGTTGCTTCCTTCTTGGATTAAAAAAAGAATAAAAACAGATCCTCTTGGCACTTCATGGATAACACAGATAAACGCTGCACTAATTGCAGACATTCAGGATCATTCTGTTGAACTATGTCACATACTATATTATGTAGGCTAAATTGATTACATTTACTTATATCTGTTTTCATGTCTCTTTGTTGGGGGCTGAGGACTGCATCTCCTTCTTATTCATCCTCTGAGATCCTAATGCATAGTGTGGATTTTGATAATAAGCATGGTATACTGAATGAATGAATGGAGAGGATACATTTCAAAGTATTGAAACTAACATATTGACCTGGAAAAAGAGGAGGGAGAGAAGATAATTTATGGGCAATGACTCAAAGATGCAGGGAGAGGATGGATTCAAAAGCACAAGTTGAAAGAATGGTTGTTGTACAAAGGAAGGGATGACACCCCCCCCCCCTCTTTTTTTGGAGATACTATAAGGAAAAGTGAAGACTGCTTCTGATGCAAAGATGAAGCAAAGACATAGATGTTATTAGACTTGAGTAAAGACTAATGGGTTGGATATAGAAGTTGTTCAAGAAGACAACAGGACTTTGAGATGCAGAAGATGATTGGGAGAAGTTACCAATGAATGGAACAGTCAGTAGACTTCCCACAGCCCATAGGATACAAGCCCTTTATGACAAAGACACTCCCTACCTTTTAGCTCCATGTTTCACTGATTCCACTTTCCTAAATATTTTTCATATTCTCCTCTGCTTCATGTCCTTGCATATGCTGTTCCCTCTTCCTTCTTCATCTAATCCTTTTCGAGAATTCTTACTCATCCTTCAGGACCCACCTCATGTCTCCTATCCACTTGGAAGCAAAGTTAAATGCCCCTTCTGTGAGATCCCACACATCCTGAATTTATCTCTCTCACAGGACTTATCAAATTCTATTGCGTTGTCTGTGTATACCCGTTTTCTTTGGCAGACCAAGAGAAGGCAGGACATCTGCTTTGCTGATCTCTTTGCTCCCAGCACCTAATTTTACACAAAGCATCCAGGAGGTGTTCACTGATGGTATGCTCAATGAATGGATTGTAGAAATCTCTTTTTTTAAAAAAAAATTATTTATTTATGGCTGTGTTGGGTCTTTGCTGCTGTGCACGGGCTTTCTCTAGTTGCAGCATGTGGGGGCTACTCTTTGTTGCTGTGTGCACGCTTCTCACTGCTGTGGCTTCTCTTGTTGCAGAGCATGAGCTCTAGGCACACAGGCTTCAGTAGTTGTGGCATGCAAGCTTAGTTGCAGTGCGACATGTGGGATCTTCCTGGACCAGGGATCGCACCTGTGTCCCCTGCATTGGCAGGTGGATTCTTGACCACTACACCACTAGGGAAGTCCCAGAAATCTTCTCTTTTGAAGAGGAAATATGCACAGGACATTTCCAAACATAACCACAATGAAGATTGACTCTGTGCATTGGCATCTCCTTAAACTATCACTTGGGAGCAAGAGTCAGTGCTCTATATAGCCTTATGATAAAAGGGATCTGAATTCTTCAGGAGAAGGACAGGTTAGTAAAGAGCAAGTGATTTTCATGTAAAAAACTAAAAGCTGCATATAGTTTGGTCTGATTAGATACTTTAAAAAGAAACAACACACACAAAAATACACAACCAGGACTTTCCCACATGGAGACACCAGAAAAAAAAAATTTGTCTTCAGAATTTCATGTACTCTTAAGGTTATAAGTGACTTTGCAGCACAAAGTAGCATGATTTTAAACTATTCTCTGCTACATAGAAACAGCTTTGTTGCACATAAATATAGTAATGGGATTTTACCAGTGTCTTTAAAAAATTGATGAGTGTATTAAAAAATCATTTGTGGCTGTAAAGAACTTGGTAATGCCTAACTGTGAGAGGCAGCATGGAGAGTGGAGAGAGATCCCAGTTCTGCCTCTAAGTAGATTTGTGACCTTAGGCAAGACTCCGAGCCTCAGTTCCACCATCTATGTGTAAAAAGGAATTGGAGTAGGTATTCTTTAAGATAGGGGTCCCCAGCCCCTGGGCTGTGGACCAGTACCTGACTGCAGCCTGTTAGGAATTGGTCCACACAGCAGGAGATAAGCAGCTGGTGAGCAATGGAAGCTTCATCTGTGGCTCCCTGTGGCTCGCATTACCACCTGAACCATCCCCCTACCCTGGGCTGTGAAAAAATTGTCTTCCACAAAACCAGTCCCTGGTGGCAAGAGGGTTGGAGACCACTGCTTTAAGAGACGGCATCCTGCAGAAACATTCGGAGACTGTATCCATTGTCTCTTTGGGGTGTGTGTGTGTGTGTGTGTGTGTGTGTCTGTAATGGAAAAGAGTGGTCTCTATAAGGCTCAAATGGTTAAGGTTCTGTAAAAATGAAATAGTCATAATTTATTGACTCAAAATTCAGTTATTCGAATTCCCAATAATGTGAGCATGAGGCAGTCCTCACTGGAATACCTAATTATTTGAGTTTCTAAACATGAAGAGGAATAAAACTGAAGAGAGGGCTCTGGAATCAGCCAGATATGGTTTGAATCTTGGCTCTGCCACTTACTGTGTCATTTTGGGAAAATTATTTAACCTCTTTAAATAACGGTCTCTGCCTCTGTAAGAATTAACTGTAATATTTTAAAATAGCACAGTGGCCTATTGTTAGTGCTAAACAATAATACTAATATTAATGTTTGTATCTCAATTTCTTCTTATATATGTAAAATGTGGCTTTAACTGGTCTGTATTACTAAAACTTGGGCCAGAAGGGAATCTTTAGAGGGCACATGAGGAAAGAGCAGCTGGGAGTGACTACAGACCTTCAGACTAAGAGTAATTCAAGTTTTTCATTTTTGAAGATGAGGAAATGATATCTCAGGGTAGTTTTGACATACCCAATGTCATACACATAAAGTCACACAGAAATGCAATAAGAAGAAAAGCAAACAATTAAGAAAATGGTAATAGGAACATACATGTCAATTATCACCTTAAATGTAAATGGATTAAATGCTCCAACCAAAAGACACAGGCTGGCTGTATGGATACAAAAGCAAGACCATTCTATAAGCTGCCTACAAGAAACCCACTTCAGACCAAGGGACACATATAGACTGAAAGTAAGGGGATGGAAAAAGATGCCATGCAAATGGAAGTCAAAAGAAAGCTGGAGTAGCAATACTCATATCAGACACATTAGACTTTAAAGTAAAGACTATTACAAGAGACAAGGAAGGACACTACTTAATGATCAAGGGATCCATCCGAGAAGAAGATATAACAATTGTAAATATCTATGCACCCCACATAGGAGCACCTTAATACATAAGGCAAATGCTAACAGTCATAAAAGGGGAAATTGACAGTAACACAATAATTGTGTTTTTAATTGTGACTTTAACACCCCACTTGCATCAATGGACAGATCAACCAAACAGAAAATAAATAAGGACACACAAGCTTTAAATGACACATTAGACCATCTCAACTTAATTGATATTTATACAACATTCCATCCAAAAACTACAGAATACACTTTCTTCTCAAGTGCACATGGAATATTCTCCAGGATAGATCACATCCTGGGTCACAAATCAAGCCTCAGTAAATTCAAGAAAACTGAAATCATATCAAGCATTTTCACTGACCACAACGCCATAAGACTAGATATTAATTACAGGAAAAAAACTGTAAAAAATACAAACACATGGAGGCTTAACAATACACTATTAAACAACCAAGAAATCATTAAAGAAATCAAAGAGGAAATCAAAAAACATCTAGAAACAAATAGCAATGAAAACACAATGACCCAAAACCTATGGGATGCAGAAAAAGCAGTTCTAAGAGGGAAGTTTATAGCAATACAGTCCTACCTCAAGAAACAAGAAAAATATTGAATAAACAACATAACCTTGCACCTAAAACAGAGAAAGAACAAAACAACCCCAAAGAGAGCAGAAGGAAAGAAATCATAAAGATCAGATCAGAAATAAATGAAATAGAAATGAAGGAAACAATAGCAAAGATCAATAAAACTAAAAGCTGATTCTTTGAGAAGATAAACAAAATTGATAAACTTTTAGCCAGACCCATCAGGAAACAGAGGTAGAAGATGCAAATCAACAGAATTAGAAATGAAAAAGGAGAAGTAACAACTGACACCGCAGAAATACAAAAGATCATGAGAGACTACTACAAGCAACTGTATGCCAATCAATTGGATAACCTGGAAGAAATGGATACATTCTTAGAAAAGTACAATCTTCCAAGACTGAACCAGGAAGAAATAGAAAATATGAACAGACCAATCACAAGTATGGAAATTGAGACTGTGATTAAAAATCTCCCAACACACAAAAGCCCAGGGCCAGATGGATTCCCAGGCGAATTCTATCAAACATTTAGAGGAGAGCTAACACCTATCCTTCTCAAACTCTTCCAAAATATTGCAGAAGGAGGAACACTCCCAAACTCATTCTACGAGGCCACCATCACGCTGACACCAATACCAGGCAAAGATGTCACAAAAACAGAAAATTACAGGCCAATATCACTGATGAATATAGATGCAAAAATCCTCAACAAAATACTAGCTAACAGACTCCAACAGCACATTAAAAAAACCATACACCATGATCAAGTGGGGTTTATCCCTGGAATACAAGGATTCTTCAATATACACAAATCAATCAATGTGATACATCATATTAAGAAATTGAAGGATAAAAACCATATGATCATCTCAATAGATGCAGAAAAAGCTTTTGACAAAGTTCACCATCCATTTATGATAAAAGCTCTCCAGAAAATGGGCATAGAAGGAAATTACCTCAACATAAAAAAAGCCATATATGAGAAACCAAAAGCCAACATCGTTCTGAATGGTGAAAAACTGAAAGAATTCCCTCTAAGAACAGGAACAAGACAAGGGTGCCCATGCTCACCATTATTATTCAACATAGTTTTCGAAGTTTTAGCCACAGCAATCAGAGAAGAAAAAGAAATCAAAGGAATCCAAATTGGAAAAGAAGAAGTAAAATTGTCACTCTTTGCAGATGACATGATATTATACATAGAAAACCCCAAAGACTCTACCAGAAGACTGCTAGCACTAATTGATGAATTTAGTAAAGTAGCAGGATACAAAATTAATGCACAAAAATCTCTTGCATTCCTATACACTAACAACAAAAGAGCAGAAAGAGAAATTAAAGAAACTCTCTCATTTACCACTGCAACTAAAAGAATAAAATACCTAGGAATAAACCTGCCTAAGGAGGCAAAAGACCTGTATGCAGAAAACTGTAAGACACTGATGAAAGAAATCAAAGATGATACAGAGAGACATACCATGTTCTTGGATTGGAAGAATCAACATTGTGAAAATGACTGCACTACCCAAAGCAATTTACAGATTCAACGCAATCCCGATCAAATTAGCAACAGCATTTTTCAAAGAACTAGAACAAGAAATCTTATGATTTGTATGGAAACGCAAAAGACCCCGAATAGCCAAAGCAATCTTGAGAAGGAAAAATGGAGTTGGTGGAATTAGGCTTCCTGACTTCAAACTATCCTACAAGGCCACAGTGATCAAGACAGTATGGTACTGGCACAAAAATAGAAAGGTAGATCAATGGGACAGAATAGAGAACTCAGAGGTAAACCCAAACACATATGGGCACCTTATCTTTGGCAAAGGAGGCAAGAAAATACAATGGAAAAAAGACAGCCTCTTCAATAAGTGGTGCTGGGAAAATTGGACAGCTACATGTAAAAGAATGAAATTAGAACACTTCCTAACACCATACACAAAAAGAAACTCCAAATGGATCAAAGACCTAAATGGAAGGCCAGACACTATAAAACTCCTCGAGGGAAACATAGGCAGTACACTCTAGGACATCCATCAAAGCAAGATCCTTTTTGACCCACCTCCTAGAATCATGGAAGTAAAAGCAAGAATAAACAAATGATACCTAATGAAACTTATAAGCTTTTGCACAGTAAAAGAAACCATAAACAAGACAAGAAAACCCTCAGAATGGGAGAAAATACTTGCCAATGAAGCAACGGACAAAGGATTAATCTCCAAAATATACAAGCAGCTCATGTAGCTTCATACCAAAAAAGCAAATAACCCAATCCACAAATGGGCAGAAGACCTAAATAGACATTTCTCTAAAGAAGACATACAGATGGCGAACAAACACATGAAAAGATGCTCAACATCACTAATCATTAGAGAGATGTGAGTCAAAACCACAATGAGGTATCACCTCACACTGGTCAGAATGGCCATCATCAAAACATCTAGAAACAACAAACGTTGGAGAGGGTGTGGAGTAAAGGGAACTCTCCTGCATTGTTGGTGGAAATGTAAGTTGGTACAGCCACTATGGAAAACAGTTTGGAGGTTCCTTAAAAAACTACAAATAGAACTACCATATGATCCAGTAATCCCACTACTGGGCATATACCCAGAGAAAATCATAATCCAAAAAGAAACACGTAGCATAATGTTCATTACAGCACTATTTACAATAGCCAGGACATGGAATCAACCTAAATGCCCATCAACAGATGAATGGATAAAGAAGATGTGGTACATATATACAAAGGAATATTACTCAGCTATAAAAAGGAATGAAATGGAGCTATATGTAATGAGGTGGATAGACCTAGAGTCTGTCATACAGAGCAAAGTAAGCCAGAAAGAGAAAAACAAATACTGTATGCTAACTCATATATACGGAATCTAAAAAAATGGTACTGATAGGCCCATTAACAGAGCAAAAATAAGGATGCGTACGTAGAGAATGGACTGGGGGACACGGGGTTGGGGGGGCATGAAGGGGAAGCTGGGATGAAGTGAGAGAGTAGCATAGACATATATATACTACCAACTGTAAAATAGATAGCTAGTGGGGAGTTGCTGTATAACAAAGGAAGATCAACTTGATGATGGGTGATGCCTTAGAGGACCAGGACAAGGAGGGTAGGAGGGAGTGACGGAAGGAAGGGGATATGGGGATATATGTATAATACAGCTGATCCACTTTGGTATACCTCAAAAGCTGGTACAAGAGTGTAAAGCAATTATATTCCAATAAAGAGCTTAAAAAAAAAGAAGAAAACCATAGGAGGATGCTGTATGAAGCCACTAACATTACATTTAATGACATCACATATATATAATAAGCTTTCTGTATGGTGGAATCATACAGCTGAGAAAAACTGGGTGTGAACTTTGGACCTGGGTTCATTTTTATACACGCCCAGTTTGGGAATCTTCAGCTTAAGAGCAGCAGCTGCCGAAAAGTTTCTAGATTGTGTTATATTTTTTAGTAAATATGATACGAAAAGATCTTACCCACCTCATTCTTTAAGGCTGCTGCTACATAAGATGAAGATTCTCAACGAAGATGGGCATCAGAATTCCCTGGGAAAATTAAAAAAAAATCCTGATAACTTGGCCTCACTACCAAAACTTCTGATATTTAGATCTGGAGAGGGGAATGTCAGCATTTTTTATCTCACTTTTTCTTAAAAACTTCGAAGTAATAATTTTAATATATACAGTTGGTTCTTGGTATCCATGGGTTTTGCATCTGCAAGTTCAACCCACCAAAGATGAAGAATTTTTGAAAAAAAATTTCCAGAAAATTACCAAAAGCAAAACTTGAATTTGTCTTGAGCTGGCAGCTATTTACATAGCATTTACCCTGTATTTACAACCATTTGCATAAAATTTACATTGTATTAGGCATTATAATTAATCTAGAGGTTACTTAAAGTATATGGGAGGATGTGTGTAGGTTATATGCAAATGCCATGCTATTTTATATAAGGATTTTAAGCATCTGTGGATTTTGTTATCTACAGGGTGTCCTGGAACAAATCCCCTGTAGATACCAAGGGACTGCTGTATAATAATACACAAATTAAATAATGTAAACACTGAGCTGCTAGAGATATATTTAAGATTAGAATTTGTACATGTAATGTGTCCCATTGTTTATATTGGATGACAGTACAAGAATCCTAAATTTCTATTTGTTAAAAAAAATTTCCTGTTGTAATGCTGATGTCCATTGGGATCGAGAACTGTTGAAACAGGGAATTACCTTTAGAATTCCGTGCTCATTTTTAGGTTTATTGACTCTTATAGATTATTTATAATCACTGTATTGTTAGTATTTAAGGGTTATTTTCCCCAGATGGGCAAGGGAATGATTGATAAAAAAAAAATGAAACAAGACACAGAGAATGTATTCTAACATCTTAAAGGATGCATATGTGGTGTAAATTTCCCAAACTCAGAGGATAAAATGCTCTTTGTGCAAGCTCCTATTTGACAATTGTCAGTGAGTAACCAGCCAGGGGAGGTGATATGGCATAAAGGAAAGAGCTTTAAGCTTGGAGTCAGGAGGCCAGGAACCCTGGGATTTCGTTCCATCCTTGCTGCTTAATGAGCTATGTAACCTTTGTCAGTTATTTTACCTCCCTGAGTTTCTGTTTCCTTATCTGTAAATTGAGGGGGACTTGAACTAAATTATTTCTAAGATCCAGAGTCTCAAAATTCAGTGGTTTATTTAATGTTTTAGTAGTTACAAAGCTAAATTTTTAATTTTGCATTTCAGAATCAAGCTCCTAAATACCTGAGAGTAAAAACAGATGATTGGATTGATCCAGGGTGATGTAAGGCAGCAAATCTAGGCAATAAGCATGCTAATTTTGTGATTCTCAGGACTGACCAAGCCCATGAGGATGCAGGATAAGTAGGATACACTGTGAATCTAGGAGTCTGTGATTAGTTGGGAAAAGTTAGATGGCTCAAGATACTAGAGATAGTGGTAAAGTCGAAAAATCAGTGTGGAGGGGAATAAGATGGTAAGTGATCTATAGCTGAGCAGAAGCTTTGGTCGGCAAATGAAATAATGGAGCCTGATTTGAGCTGGAACAATTCTGCATGCCCAGCAGAAAGGTCCAGTGTTGGCCTTGAGGTTGGGTTTTAGCGTGGAGATGAGGCGAAGGTCACTGGTACTGAGGAAATCAAGGAACTGTGACCTCAACTTGTGTAGGTTGTCCATTCCAATTTGGGGATCTACCAGAATGGTGGTAGTTTTAGGAGTGGAGAGGAGAACTATAAGCAGATGTCAAAATTCTCAGTGAAGATGAGGCCATGATCAGGAGGGTGGTGGGAAACTAGGACAGTGCCCTTCCTTAAGGGAAGAAATGAATGGTGTGAGAGACTTTTGCATAAGAGTGGAAGATGGAAGTTCTGGAAGTAACAGTAGAAATAAGAGTGATGCTTATATTCTCACTTGGTGACAGTTTGGGAGAAGAAGTATCAGCTCCTATCTGAGAGCCCATATATTATGCTGCGATGTTGTTCTACCTAGAGATCATCACATCCACTTTGGGCATCGGCCATAGCAGAAAGAATAGGCCCTTGAACCTTTCAAATAACTTGCTTGCCCTACTTTAAAGATTTCTCTTTTTTTTCCTCTCCAATTTCCCCAACGCCGACTTTCTTTGTGACTTAAATATTCTCCCAGCCCTCAGACTTCTTTTGAAGAGCTGCAGATATTTCTTTCCTCAGCCTAAATAGAAGCTGATTTCTTTGAATGGAAAATTCAGCAAATTGTTGCAGTGATGTGTATTGATTCTTCCTGCTCCAGCAGATAGATCAATGTGAGGAGTGAATGTCATTATTTCCTGTGCTGTCTACAACCCCAGATGTATTCACAAGAGAGGCCAATGGTAATGACTCTGAAGTTTTACTTGAAAGAGTTGTAAATAGTCTGTTATACCTTTGGAAAACTCTGGACAGCAATCTAGTTATGCCTGTTTGTAGCCAAGGCATTGTCAAAGATGAAAAAGTCTGGGGTCTTTGGTTCTATTTTGGGATCCAGAAATGGTGGACTTCAGTTCCTGCTTCTTCATGGTATAGGATAATGGGACAAATTTCTAGAAATCTAGATCACTTTGAATTGCTTGGCCTGTGAATATACAGAATTAATACCTATTCTTTTTCTAAGATGAATATAACCATTTATCTTAGATTGAGATAGAGGTAAATATAAACAAAATGCATAGTTTTGTAGTAAATAAATGCACTATAAAACCAAAAAATTTAGACCTTAGTTTAACATCATTTTTCCATAACGGAACAAAGTCCAGAGAAGTATAGAGACTTTCCCTAATCCATTCAGAGTGGTGTTGAGTCTGGGGCACAGGTATAGCAATCTTCTTTGGTACTTAATAATTCTCAGTAGGGGTTTGAGTGGGAACAGTGTGTAGTTTGAAGACTAAGCAGTATGTTGTTCCATGTTGGCATTTTTAATTTTAGATAATATTTAAAGAAGGATCAAAAATGTTCAAAAGACCTTGAGTTTTTCTGGGAAGGCTTGAAATCCACTTTGGTAAGGGAGAAGGTGATGCTGAGAGTCGTCTGGGTGGATGCAGAAAATGAGGTTTGTGCAGGGGTCGGGGTTAAGTTGGGTGTTGGTAAGCCACTCAGGAGCAAAACAAGCATAACCATTTATGGCTTGGGGAAATGTTGGAAGATGACACCTAGTAATGCTAAACGGAGGAAGTGGACTGACTATGGGTGAAGGGGCTCTCTAGTGGTAGGACTTTCAGACAAAGCGCCCTGGGCTTCCTTGACATGATGATGGTGTAATGCCACCAAATTTCCCAATAGTCCTAAAAACTACCAGATGGTGTTTTCTTTCTCTTCTCTTTTTTGCTTTAGGGAAATTTGTTGGGGAATTTAGGGAGATAGTAGTGGAGTGGTTAGAGTTAAGTTTCTCAGTGTTTTCAAACGGTGTCACTGAGATGTTATTTATTTTGCCCAGAGAGCCAATATGGCGTTGACAGAAGGAAGGTGTCTATTCAATTTCCCTTTCTCAGGGAAAAGGTTATTGCCCATAACTCTATACATTTTAACATACTGAGGATATCATGTTTATAGTGAGGAAATAATTTTTAAAGCTATGTCTTTTCTTAGTGCCACAGTTGGTTGAAAAAGAGAAAAATTCAATTAATCAGGAGAATATATTGGTCATATACTGCGGAAAAAATGAAACTTTTTTCTTTTTTAAGGCTGGGAATACTTTATTCAAACCTATCAGAAAATGGATAGCTTGGGTCTGTAACAAAGTGTCATGTTTTAAAGCATAGATCAGTAATTGTATATTAGAGTATACACTGCTACATGCAACTTAACTGATCAGACCAGTTCAAACTTTTCAATGTTTAAAACAAAATAAACTTCCCTGTAAAAGCAGCACCTTTGTGACATTTTAACTTTAGTCAAATGAACCGATTTTGACTGATTTTTTTCCCCCTGGTGAGCTGACTGATTTTTGGACAAAACTGGCTGGCTTCTTTAGCACAATTCACTCACAGCCATAGGACAACCTTTCCAATGCGAAGTTAATTATAGTAAATTCTCATTTTATTTGGAATTGTTGGAGAATGGTCTCTTCTGGTGAACTAAGAATAATCATTGAGACTGTATATAGATGAGTTCTTTTAGAAGAAACATCCTATGTTGAAAGTAATATAGCATTTATAGGTTCAACTACTGACTCACTCCATCAAGGTTCTTAGAAGCATGCACCAGAAGCTGACCATGGCTGACTAAGCAGAAAAAGAGTTTGTTAAAAGGTTATTGGGAAGCTCATAGAATCATTGGTCTGACTGGAGAAACAGGGCTGAGGTTAAGAAACCACATCTCAGTAACACACTGGCATTTTCCCCAACACCAGTGCACCAGAAACTTGGCCTTGCAGTTGTGCCCAACCCCCAAATCTGGACACCTTTTCTGTCACCTATAGAAATGAAACATGAATTCCTCCTTTATTAAGTTTCTTACTTCTGAATCTTAGTCTCATGTGGAGTCTAGAAGACATGTCTATGTGTTACCTTCTAAGGAGGTTAGGGTAGTGATTTCTCTAGGTTCTACCTTCATATGAGATACGACTTAGGAGGAGATTTTTCCAAACATAGCAGGGTGTTTAAAATATGCTGGGTCTCTAGAAAGCATTACAAATACCCTACACTGTGTGTCTTTGGACAGACCATCTAATCTCATTAAGCCTCTGTTTCTCCTTCTGTAGAATGGGATTACTTATTCTTCCTCATATCCTTTATCCTTTCATAAAGCTGGTATATAAGCAAATTTGTTGTCCAAATATAAGTCCAGTGTCCCTGAAGTACCTTCTTACTTCTGAGAATTCATGACAAGCCATGACAGGTGTGATTTTCATTTTGGCTCCCATGCTTTCTGGAGGTAGTAATAAGGTTGCTGGGGAAATTTATAACTTCTTAGATGCCCTATTTATCATTGCATTTTTCACTGTAGAGCACTAGCCTACCAGAAAAAAGATATGTAGTTCTTCTTTGCTTATTGTAGAGGATACCTAGGCAAAATAGGTTGTCTTCCCCAACCTCGGATTCGGTGGATTTGTCTGCCACTTTGTGAGTATTGGGAAATGAAAGCTGTGGCTCAGCACATTACACAGTTTTATTTACAATAGCTTCTCCCCAACTGACTTGAGAGAATTTTGATCCTCAGTGTGGGAAAATGTAATAGGTAAGGCTTAGGCTATTTTATATATTTGCTGAGCATTTGCTAATGTGCTAGGAACTGTAATAAGTACTTCCCATACATTGTCACATTAAGTTCTTACTACAATTCTATGACATATGTGCTCTTATCATCTCCATTTTATAGATCAGGAAACTGTCTCAGAAAGTATAGGTTATTATTCCAAAGTCAGAGGAGTATAAGTGACAGATCCAGGATGTGACTGGAAGTCTATATGATGCTATGGCTGATGCTCTTAACCACTATGTATGGTGTACTGTGAAACCCTCAGAACTCTGTTCACATAGAGGGCTAGTCAGCTCTGAAGTGTAGAGCATCACTGAATACTTCCAAGTGATGTCTGGTTCTGGTGAAGTCAGGACCCCAATATGCACAGTGTCTGTAATTTTGTTCAAAGGTTTGTTTTTACTTCTCATTTGACTTTTCCCTGTGACTTGATTCAGATTTAGGTTTGTTGTTCTCCCTCATCCAACTTTTCCTAGTTTTTATTTTCCCCGATCCAACTTGGTTCCTGTCTTGGGCAAAGATTTTTTTTTTCTCACACTTCATTAATTTCTGACCATGGATATCTTGGCACTCCACTCCTGGATCTTCCTCGGGGACTGGTGCCACTAAATGGTGATTCATTTGCCCTCCAAAACTAGACAAGTGAATGCAGAACCTTCTTGCATCATGAGAAGCATAGTCTACTTCATCAGCTTCAATGCCACCATGCTATCTGATTCTTCTCCCTTTACCTCTACATTCTCCAGGGCACAACTGGTGCCCTTCGATTCTATTTTTTCTATTCTCTCTACCTCAGAAAGGAAAATCTTACCTATTCTGATAAGGGGTTGGCTTTAACCAACCCCTATGCTGAGGACTTCAAAATCAAGACTTTTAGCTCTAACCTCTTTCTCAACCTCTATTTATATATCTCTATTTGCTAGTAGATATCTGCCTTAATAACTCTTACTCATAGCAAACAAACAAAACTCTTAGAAAACTAAACTCTTTTTTCTTTCTCTTCTGCCTCATTCCTCCTTTCCAGTTTATTTTCAACTACTTTTATCCAATGTTAGAACTACTAGCATCCCTATTGGTATCTTAGGAACAGATAATTTGAACTTGAATAGTTCAGTATTTTTCATAGAAGGACCATAGATTCTTACCTAATATCCATTTCCATCCTGCTTTTCTGAGTTTCAGTAAGCAAAAGAGTTCACCATGAAGGACGGAGTTTATCTCGGACACTGAGAGGTAGGTGAAATTGGAAGGTTTGAACCAATGAAATACACTAGAGTGGAACAACCAGATAACTGGAAAGGTAGAACATTACAAATTTTTTAAAAGATGTGCTTTTGATATGAGCTCAGTGAACTGACCTCTGGCCAGCAGTTTAGTCCACCCTTGTCATCCTGTGTGATTAAAGATGCGACCTCTTCTCCCATCTCCCTGATTCTAATTCTCTCATTCCAACATATCTTTCATCCCAGTAGTGAATAGTTAGGATTTTTTTGGAGTGGGATGTGAGTGGGAGCAGGGGTTTTATCAGTGTGCTAGCTGTAAAAACTACTGGATTGACTGGTAAGTTTTAAATGGATTTGTCATACACCTTGACAGATACAAAAGCAGATTTTATGACTTGCTTTAAGATAAAGTTCAACTTAATTTTTCCATTATACCTCAAGAGACTTGTTTTTTTGAATTATTTAGGTCTTGCTAAAAATCCCATGACATATTATTCCTCAACTGTGATGGACTGATGTAGAGTAGATATGCTTTTAGTGCCAAAGAATACCCAAGGCACCTCTTCAAATCTAGCTCATGAATTATTGTCTCCTCTGAGTGCATCACATTATTAATTACAATCAGGAATACCTAAATGTCTATTCTGAAACCATGAGTTGTTCCCTTAGTGTTGAGAAGCTATGATATATATATATTTATAGATATTAATATATATAAAATAATCCCATAAAGTTATAATGCACAAAGTAATATAAATATTTGGGGGCATATTTTGTGATGTTTGGAGCTGGCCAAATCTCTGAAGTTATTTGTAGTGTGGAAAAGAATGTTTTTTCTCATTTGTATGGGTAAAAACTACCATGGGATGCCAATAAATGTCTTCTGGTTTTATCATGTAATGACAAAATGGGCTCATCTTTATATTTGTATTATACATGCATGATATACATTATATAATGTATAACATAATTATAATTATTTATAATGAATATAAATATGCATTTATATTACTTTCCAAATCAAAATGATTTATGATAACTTTCCTGGCATTAACTCAGTTGCTTTAAAGTGTTCCCACAGATATTTCTGTGACCCCCCCAAGATGTGTCTCACATGTGCATACAAACTAGTTCCTCAAATTCAGTGACTATCAATATATTTTTTCAGTTTTTTTTAAATTGTGGTAAATAAAATATAACACAAAATTTGCCATCATAATCATTTTTAAGTGTAGAGTTTCATACTGTTAAGTATATTCCCATTATCATAAAACAGATCTCCATAACTTTTTCATCTTGCAAATGTGAAACTCTATATCCATTAAAAACAACTTCCCTTTCTCACTCCCCCAGGTTCTGGTAACCATTATTCTACTTTTTGTTTCTATGAATTTGACTACTTTAGATACCTCATGTAAGTGGAATCATACAGTGTTTGTCTTTTTGTATTTGACTTATTTTTCTTAGCATAATGTCTTCAAGGTTCATCCATGTTGTAACATGTGACAGGATTTTTTTCATTTTGTAAGGTTGAATAATATTGCATTTGTGTATATAGCACAGTTTGTTTATCCATTCATCCATCAATGGACATTTGGTTTGCTTCTACCTCTTGACTGTTATGAATAGTGTTGCTATGAATATGGGTGTGCAAATATCTGAGACCCTGCTTTCAATTCTTCTAGAAGTGGGTTTGCTAGATCATATGGTAGTTCTATTTTTAATTTTTTGATGAAGTTTCATATTATTTTCCATACCAGTTGCACCATAATTCCATAAACAGTACACAAGGGTTTCAATTTCTCCACATCTTTACCAGCACTTGTTATTTTATTTTTTTATAATAGCCATTCTGACAAGTACAAGGTAATACCTCATTGGGGTTTTGATTTGTATTTCTTTAATGATTTGTGATATTGAGCATGTTTTCATATGCTTGTTGGTTAATTACATACCATTTTTGGAGTTGTATCTATTCAAGTCCATTGCCTATTTTTATATAGGGTTATAAGATTTTTTAGTTGTGGAGTTATTTGAGTTCTCTACATATTCTGGATACTAACCCCTTATCAGATATATGATTTGCAAATATTTTGTCCCATTTCTAGGTTTCCTTTTCACTCTGTTGATTGTGTCTTTTGGTGCACAAAATTTTTGTTTGATGTAGTCCCATTTGTCTATTTTTGCTTTTGATGTCTGTGCTTCTGATGTCATAGACAAGAAATTGTTGCCACATCCAATGTCATAATACTGTTCCCATGTTTTCTTCTAGAAATTTTGCAGTTTTAGGTCTTAGATTTAGGTCTTTAATCTGTTTGAGTCAATTGTAATATATGGTATAAGATATGGTTCCAATTTTGTCTTTTTCATATGTGGATATCTGGTTTCTCCAACAACAAAAAACTATTTTTTGTTGAAAGTCCATCCTTTCCCTATTGGAAGGACCTAGCTTTCTTGTCGAAGATCATTTGACCTTATAAGCAAGGATTTGTGTGGGGGCTTTCTATTCTATTCTATTGGTCCATTTTTTTCTGTTTTTATGGCACTATCACACTGTTTTGATTACTGTAGCTTGTAATATATTTTGAAATCAGGAAGTATGCGACTCCAACTTTTCTTTTTCAAAATTGTTTTGGCTATTTGGGGTCCCTTGAGATTTCACATGAATTTAATTCTTTAAATTTCTGCAATAAATGTGATTGGGATTTTGACAGGCATTACACTGAATTTGTAGATTGCTTTGAATAGTATGGACATCTTAATATTAAGTGTTCCAATCTATGAACTCAGGATGTCTTTCCATTTATTTATGTCTTTAATTTCTTATAGCAATGTATAGTCGTGTTCTGTGTACAAGTTTTAAACTTCCTTAATTAGGTTATTCCTATGTGTTTTATCTTTTTTGATGTTACTGTAAATGGAATTGTTTTGATCACCAGGATTGTTTCCAGCCCTCTTTACTGACCACACATGAAAATCTGCTTGAGGAAGTCTTGATACTCTTCATGCTGCAAGTGTCCATTGTGGACATGGCATTGTCTACTCCAAGCATGTTGTCTTCTTATGTCCCACCAAATACCAGTGCTTGGGGCACCAGAATGTTACCAGGCTCTTTGCAGAAGTCAGTGAATGGTCACCTCTGCCTCACTGTCCTCTAAGCCCCCAGGCTGTCCTGTTTATGCCTCATGTCTCAAAGTCCTTTGCTTCTGTTCCTCAGCCCTTGAGCAGAGTCTTATAAAGACTTTCATCCATTTTAAGACTTTACCCTGTAGTCGTAAGGCTCAAATCTAGTATAACAGCTTCAGATAGTCAGAAACACTTTGTTTACATACATATATGTATCTTTGTTTATATATATATAATCTATGCAGCTTCAGTCTAACTTAAATGGATAGCATGATATTGGGCAGTAGAGAAAGAGGCCAAGAAGGCTTGCAAACCCTACCTGTTCCAGGGACATCCTGAGCCCAGATAAAATTAGTTCAGCAGATTCACAGAGCTAGCTTCAGCCTTTTGACGGAATAATTTCTGATGTTAGGGCTGTTTCTTCGCAGATTTCAACAGTTTCTTGGTCAATAAGCAAGCCTGGCATAAGTTGAAATGATCATGTAAGTTTCCTGAGTGGCTTCCTGCTCTGGAAAGATGAAATCCTACAGAGGCCATGGGCTAAGGAAGTTCAGTTTGGGAACAGCATGGCCACTGCATTGGAAGAAGAGCTAGGACTGAAAGGATCAAGACTCTCTCTTCCTTCATGTCCTAGGCTTTTCTGATATTCATCTGGTGGGGTGGTTTTCTGGGAAACATGTAGGCTGGAACCAAGGGATGCCTTTGCCTACACTTGCTCCCTGAGTAGGCAACAGGGAGCATGGCAGCATGGGCAAGTTCCTGTTTCTAAAGTTAATGCAGGTAGAGATAATTTTCCTTTTTTGTACCACTACATAGCTCCCTTCCTCCAACCACACGCACACTTAGTGAGTAATCCAGCTTATTTTTAGGATACACAAATGTGAGTAACTTCATTGACAAGTGTCAAGATATGCACTCTTTGCCCTTTGTGTAGGTTTTAAGACTATTTTTGGTTGGGAAGACGGCACAGGTTTATAAATCATCTAGGTATGATTTGGATCTCTAATTGAGAAATGTCTAAAACATATTTTTTTCTTCCAGAATAACTTATTAAGACTAGTTCCACAGAATAGAATTTAGAAAGAAGGGAAGTACATTCATTTCAGTAGAAAATTGACTCAATTGAAAGCATGATATATTGACATCTTTGGTCATAAACATGACAGGTATTGGAAAGAGGGATTTAATTCTTTCCAAATTAAAAAAAGTCATTGTGGATATTGGTTTCGTACATGTGGTTTGTTTTCCTATCATTGCCTCAAGCATAGTTGATTTTAGGGGAAAGATGAAGTAATTAAGAATATCCAACTATTTACCTGCTGGAAATAAAGTCACCAAACTTTATTGCAATTCTGTGGTAAAGAGTGTTCAGACATGCTGTCAGTGAACCAATATAAAGTAAATTATTTCTTTTCCTATGGAGTATGAGTTCTGAGATGGTGTTTGGAATGCTGTCTTTGTACACCGTAGATTGCATGCACCTCAGTTGTTATGGATGATTTCACTGGCAATGGCTACATCACCCAACTGACTACATCGGTTGAAGGGCAGAGCAGCCAATGGTTTAGTTCAGGGTGAGTAAGTTTGGAAAGGTCAGAGTCAGCGTCATGCTCCAGCCTTGGATATGGCAGTTCCCACTGTCCTAAGAAAACTTAATTCAATAAACATTTTTGGAATTTCTATTGTATGCTACACCTTGTGCCAGGCACTGGGGAAATGAAAATGAATGAGATGTTGTCCTTGCCCTTGAGAAATGTCAACGCTGATAGGAGAGACTATATACAAACAGTAATGGTAACAATAACAATGCTAACTATAATGATAGCTAGTGTTTATGTAACAGTTACCATGTGCCCAGCATAATTTTAAGAACTTTGTATGTATGTTAACTACTTTAAACAGTAAACTAAAATTCACTGAGATAAGTGGGAAAGATATCACAATAGGGGAATATATTAAGGACTGTGGGAGCACAAATGAAGGATCAATGAATTCTCTCTGTGAGGATGGGAAGATGAGGGAAAGCTACAGAGAGGAGATAATGTTTGAGCTGGGCCTTGATGAGGGAATAAGAGTTTACCAGGTTGACAGGAGGCAGAGTGGAAGGGGAGGGATTTCCAGATGGAAGGAAGAGCTTAAGCAAATGCATGAAATTACGTGGTAGCTTTAGGACACAGTGGAAATGTCCTTCAGTGTTTTAAATAACTGTCAGGAAAACTTAGAAGTAGTATGCATGGTTTATGACACTAGGTCTAGGAGTAGGTTGGAAGAATAAGGAAGCGAAAAATGTATTTCTTACCACTGACCAGTAATACAATGAATATAGATGAGTTCTGAGATTTTGAACATTTCAAAAAGTTAGCTCTTCTTTCTTTCTTGTTTTTTTTTAAAGATTTATTATTTATTTATTTATTTATTTATTTATTTATTTATGTGTTGTGTCTTTGTTGCTATGGGCAGGCTTTCCCTAGCTGTGGCAAGCGGGGGCTACTCTTGGTTGTGGTGCGCAGGCTTCTCAGTGTGGTGGGTTCTTGTTGCAAAGCACGGGCTCTAGGTGTGGGCTTTAGTAGTTGCAGCACACGGGCTCAGTAGTTGTGGCTCGCGGGCTCTAGAACACAGGCTTAGTGGTTGTGGCACACGGGCTTAGTTGCTCTGAGGCATGTAGCATCTTTCTGGACCAGGGCTCAAACCATGTCCCCTGCATTGGCAGGAGGATTCTTAACCACTCTGCCACCAGGGAAGTCCCTGGCTCTTCTTTCCCTACCTTAGTTACAGAATGAATGGATTTTCAGCAGACAGGGGCTCTGATTTTCTTATGCACCTTTTCTTTTTTCCTTACTCAGTGGGTAACATTTATTCTTTTTTTTCTAAGAAGCTGGTTCTCTTTCAGCTCTATTTTCAGAGTTATTCATGCCTGCTTTCTTCAGGTGAATACAGTTTGAAAGACCAAGTTCTTAGGACAATCTCCCATTTGTATAATATTTGCCTTTCTGAATCAGACCACAGAATTCTGAATATGAAGCCCATAATTCTACCTGACAATAGAACAGAGGGCATAATATCAGATGGTAGGATTTTCTTCCATGACATTAGCCTCAAAAAGCAGGTACTCTGTAACACCCTCAGTTTCTCTTAACTGACTAGGGGGTGACTATTCTAACTTATAGTTTCAGAGATTACAATTTCTTGGAGAAAAGTTTTTTAGTTTATCAGGTATGTAAAAAGTACTTTAAAGAAATATATTCATAAATCAAATTTTTTGGTAACTTAGTTGATGTCTTTTAAATCCTATGTTTCCACTCTAATGAATGGCATAGAGATGATCTGAATAATTGGGAAAACTCCATATTCACGGTTGAATATTTTAACATTGTAAATTTGTCATTTTCTCACAAATTAATACACAAATTAAATTCAATTCTAACTTAGAATTTCAGCAGAACTTTAAAGAACATGAAAGGCTTATTCTAAAGTTTATATATCAATGGTCTTGTATATAGACAATTCTAAAGACTCCACCAAAAAATTGCTAGACCTAATGAACAAATTCAGTAAAGTTTCAAAATACAAAATCAACATACAAAAATCAGTTTCTATACACTAACATTAACTACTAGAAAGAGAAATAAAACAGTTCCATTTAGAATAGCATCAAAAGCAATAAAATATTTAGGAATAAATTCAACCAAGGAAATGAAAGATTTATAAACCAAAAACTGTAAGATGCTGGTGAAAGAAACTGAAGAAGACACAAGTGACTGGAAAGATATCCCATGTTCATGGATCAGAAGAGTTAATATTGTTAAAATTTTCATACCACCCAAAGCCATTTACAGATTCAATGCAATCAAAATTCTAATGGCATTTTTCACAGAAATAGAAAAAAAACAACTGTTACATTCATTTAGAACCATAAAAGACCCTGAATAGTCAAAGTAATCTTGAGGGAGAGCAAAGCTGAAGGCATCATGCTTCCTGATTTCAAACTGTTTCACAAAGTTATAGTAATCAAAACAATATGGCATAAAGATAGACATACAGCAAGGGAACAGAATTAAGAATGCAGAAATAAACCCATGCAGATATAGTCAACTAATATTTGACAAAGGATCCAAGAATACTCAACGGGGAGAGGAAAGTCTCTTTAATAAACGGTGTTGGGAAAATTGGATATTCATATGCAAAAAATGAAACTGGACTGATATTTTACATCACTCACAAAAATTACCTCAAAATGAATTGAGGACTTAAACATAAGGCTAGAAACAATAACACTCACGTAAGAAAACACAAGGAAAGAGCTCCTTTGATATCAGTCTTGACAATTTTTTTGGATATGACACAACAAGCCCAGACAACAAAAGCAAAAACAAGTGTGACTACGTGAAATGGAAAAGCTTCTGCACCGCAAAAGAAACAATAAAAAAAAAAGAAAAAATCACTTATGGAGTGGGAGAAAATATTTGCAAACCATCTATCTGATAAGGAGTTAATCAAAAATATATAAGGAACTCATGCAACTCAATAGCCCTGAAAAACTAACAATCGAATTTAAAAATGGGCAGAGGACTTGAATAGAGGATTTTTCCGAAGAGGACATACAGATGGCCAACAAGTATATGAAACGGTACTAGGCATTACTAATCATCAGGGAAGTACAAATGAAAACAATAGTGAGATATCACCTTACACCTGTTAGAATGGCTATTAGAAAAAGAGCAAGAGAGAACAAATGCTGGTGAGGACGTAGAGAAAAGGGAAACCTGATGCACTGTTGTAGGAATGTAAACTGGTGAATCAGTATGGAAAACAGCATGGAGGTTCCTCAAAAAATTAAAAATAGAACTACCATACTATTCACCAATCATACTTCTGGGTATATATCCAAAGGGGATGAAATCACTTTATCAAAGACGTATCTAGACTCCCATGTTCATTGCAGTATTTTTCACAATAGCCAAGACATGGAAACAACTGAAGTGACTATATATATATGTCTGTGTATGTATATATCTCATCTTTAAAAAAAAAGAAGGAAATCCTGACATTTGCAACAACGCAGTGGACTTTAGGGCATTATGCTAAGTGAAATAAGTCAGACAGAGAAAGACAAATACTGTATGACTGCACTTAAAGTGCAGTCTAAAAAAGTTGAATTCATAGAAGCAGAAAGCTCTATTGTTGGCTACCAGGGGCTGAGGGGTGGGGGAAATGGGGAGATACTAGTCAAAGGGTACAAACTTTCAATTATAGAATGAATAAGTTCTGGGGATCTAATGTACAGCATTGTGTAAATATAAGGTGTAAAATGTGATGATCTGATATACATATATATTGCAAAATGTTTACCACAATAAGATTAATTCACACACCCTTTACCACACATAATTATAATTATGTTGTTGTTCTTATAATGAGACTATTCAAGCCCTACTCTCACAGCAACTTTCAAGTGTTTAGTACAGTGTCGTTGACTGTAATTACCATACTCTACATTGGCTCCCCAGAGAAGTGTCTATTTATTTATTTAAAAAATATTTTCTTGTAATCTATTTTTTTTTTAGTTTGCCTAAAAACATTCCTCTTTCTTTCCTACCTGAACCCATAGTATATTTTGTTGTTATTGTTTTAAATAATCTTTGACATGAGACTCTTTCAGAAGTTTCCTTAAAACTGAATAAGTTATACTTGTTACTTCCTTGGAGTCTATGTGTTCGTTACTCATTCAAAAGACCCTGGTATATGAGCTTTAACACTAACCATGTTAGTTCTCACACCCCTACACCCACTGTATAGTTTGCATTTGTTTAATAAGTTAACACTTCATTTTATTTACCATCAGTCTAAATTCCCAATTTAATTTGCTGGTGAAGTAGTCTATTTTAACATCCATGGTCACTTCAACAAATTTCTGTATTTCTAAAGCTGGTATCAGCCAGTGTACGTATATGTTATCATGACAAGTGTCTGTTCTGACTGACCAGTGCCTAAGCCACACTGGTTGTTAAATATTTTGAATATTTTCCGGTATATACAGATATTCCTTAAGCTTATGAGTGACAGAAATCAGCTGAAGGCAAAATTAATAGCAACAAAACAATGATTGTATCTAATGTTTGATGTGTGCTGTGTCCAAGCAAGATACTATGTGCTTTAACATGAATCATTTCCTTCAGTCCTCAGAATAACACTTTATCATGCCCATTTTATAGAATAGTGAAGGCAGGGAAGATGTGAGACTTACCCAATGTCACATAGCTAGTAAGTGGTGAGGACCGGATTTGAATCCAGTCTATTTGGCTCCCAAGTCTGTGCTCTTAAATTGTATGTTACACTGACATTTATCAAGCTAAACTATGCTAAAGAGATAAAGACATAAAGAGACAGGAAGCAAATGTTCCCTGCCTTTCTTAGAGAGATTGGAACAGGAAAATTCATTTATCTTTGACTAAGTGGGGAGTCACAGTCTGATATTTCTCAAAAGGCAAAACAAACCTTACCCTCCCTTTCGACCTATTTCCCACTGCCCAGGGTGCAGCCTGACACTCTAGCCAAATGGATCTTTTGTGTTCCGCAACCACATTCCATGATTTTCCCCTTTGCACCATTGCTCATGCCTCTGTCTAGAATGTTCTTCCTGGCTTACAGAAGTCCCTGGTCCATCCTTTGAGGTCCAGGCCAGGAGTCACTTCCTCCATAAGAAGTGTTGCTCTTTTGATGGAATTTCCTTGAGTGTCAGATTGTATGTTTCTGTTCTATCTTTTCTTAACTTGTAATTACCGTAGCTCTTTGTGTCAGGAAGGAACATAATTGCTGAATTTAAATTGGCTGTTATAAAAAAAAAATTCCGGGGAGCACTTACCTAACCGAAGAGAGAATAAGGGGAAAGATTTACAATGAACTTGCCTTTTTCCTGTCAACGAGCACCATCTTAAGCAAAACCTGAGGGCATATAAATGTGAAGTGTTATTTCAAATGACTAGACATGTATTTTAAACATGATTTTTCTCTTTTAGCAAAAAATGGTGAACAGATTAAAGTATATCCTTAAACTGTTGTTACATATTCGATTGTGAAAGAGCAGCATGTGAGGTGCTGGGAATTAACTTCTCAGGGAATGGTTTCGGAGACTTTCTTCTTTAATTATAAATTAAAGCAGACCTTGGCGGTGTCCTTTTGGATCAATATGAAATACAGAGCGTAAATCAATACTGCTACACAGTGTAGTGTAGAAATTCTTAAAAAGAAAATGAAAATTACAAATTGTCTTAAAAGAAAAAATGTTTTTTACTTGGCAATGAATCTATTTTAACCAAATTAAAAATTAGGGCTGTATAGGTACATCTGTGTTTAGATTTCCTATTTGTTCATCAGGATGTGCTCATTTTTCTCTTTGCTAAAATGGCCTCGGATTAGAAGTCAGTGTACAATTCCAGTTCTGCCATTAAGTAGTGGGAAATGATTTTAATTTCTTAGGTTCTAATTTCGTCACCTTTAAGAGAGTTGGACTAGATGGCCTCAAAGATTCTTCAGCTTCTCAAATGTGTTATGATCTCCTTATAAAAAGGATCTTTGAAATTTACTGAGTCCACAGAGTTTGAGGAAATATTAGCATATGGGCAAGCACTGAGATGAGAGGAGGGAAAGCTGGTTAAAAAAAGAAGAGTAGAAGTGTTTATTTGCTTAGAGTTGAGAGGAAAAGCTGGTGTGGGGGGAAATATCAACTCAGCTGGCGGAGACATTGAAACTTCTACTTACACTGAATTTCATACTTTGCAAAAAAGTTTCAGGTACGTTGTGTTTGAGACACTTGAAAAGGAGTTTCCAATCTGAGAGGCAATTGGAAACACTGCAGGTTTCTGAGAAGGATGATATGTTTGAAGCGATGCTTGAGCAATTTGGTGGCTTCTTAAGGAAATATTTGTAAATCAGTTAGAGCAGTGCCTGGCATATCACAAGTGTTATGATGTGTTAAAACCAAATTGGTGTTTTAGTGGGAAAAGGGGAAGGCTGGTCGAGAAGCCACGGCCATCATCTCTGTGCTGGGAGGGTAAGTGAGACTTGTTTTCTGAAGGTACCAAAGGTCCTTGGCATTTCTTGGGCTTCCCTGTTTTTCGCTCTCTCTTAATTTTCATCAGGCTATCAAACCTTTTTTTCTCCAATTCTAAGCATGATCTCACTAGCTGGAGTTGAGCCATTTATTTTTTTCTTCTCCAAATTTCTTTCTTAAAAATACAACATAGAGTACAGAGAACTGTAGGAGAGAGTGCATAAACTGTGTCAGCTTTTATTTGCAAATAAAGTAAATTATCTTGAATAGTTTTAGTGAAAAATATGTGGAGTTTGCAGAAAGGTTGGATAATAAAGACATTTAACTCTGAGTCAAGTGCCTTTGTTTAGTTCTTACTTTGTCATCAAATGACTTCGTGTGGTATTGGACAAATCATGTGATTTTTTTTTGAGCCTTGGTTAACTCATTTGTGAAACAGAAATGATAATAACTAGTCTCCCACCTCATGGAACTGTTATCAGTACTTAGGACAGTGCTTGGCACAGACAAAACACTTGGCGAATATTTCTTGAATGAATGGACTTTAGATAACGTGTGGATATATATATCAACATATAAATAAAAGTTATTAATGTAAGTAACTCTCTATAATTTGGAGATTTCTAACACTTCTACAATAAAAGAGAATTTTAAGTTTCTACTACTTCATACTAACTCCTGCCAGAAACCTGATTTCAGGACGGTATGTGATGTCATCTTCTGTGCAAAATCGCCAGCTACCTTAAGCAAGGAGATAGTCACCAAGTACTTTGCTGGCAACAATAGGAGACAATTAGCTTTGGGAGAAAGAAAAGGAGAAAGTTAATATATGGAATGAGGGTGAAATAGAATTGCTTGGATTTGAGTCTTGGCTCAACCACATTTAATGGCTGTGTGCAATTCCTTAAATTTGCACGCTTGGGGGTTCTCTTTGTCATTTATAGAAGAAGATGATAATAATATCGACCTTAGTGTTTTTATGACAAAAAGTATTGATATGTAGCAAAATAATGTGACATCTAGTAAAGATTCTGTAAGTGTTAGATACTTTCATTATTCAAAGGAAGGATTATTAATATTATAGACTCAAGGTAACAAAAAAAAGTTATCCTAGTGCCTAGGATTTGAAGGAGGTTGACAAAGAAGGATTGATCATGGACACCCAAGACAATCTAGATTCGGGTCATATACATGTCTCAGGAGATGCTCAAGTAGCAAGAGAAGAGTTTAGACTATGATTTGCTTTTATATCTTAGTCCTTATTAAATTTAACATAGCTTTGCTCCCACCAGTCAGGGAGTTGATAAAGGAAGAATACAGAGAATTATGTAGGATATGAAGCTTTTGGATCCTTTGGCACATTGGGATGGTCTAGTGGAGGAAAGGACTATGAGAGGAAAGCTTGATAAGAGTTAAAATTATTTTTATTATTAATTCTGTTCAGCTTGGGGCACAAATGAGACCTAAAGCATAGCCATGTGGTATAATTTTAAAGCTCTCATTGTGGGCTATTCTTTTCAATCTTGCCTCACCTTATCCCTCTAGGAATGAATATTATCTCTATCTCATATATAGTTAATGCAGTCACTCATTCAACCATTATTAATTGACCAGGCACTGTTTATATAGACATCTGTGATATATCAGTAAGCAAAACTGTCAAAGATCTCTGCCCTCTTAGAATTAACATTTTAGTGCAGGGGGTAGGAGGTGAGGAGGTAGGCAATGTCAACGTCATAATAAAAAAGTAAATTATATAATACACTAGAAGGTGGTAAGTACCATTGAACAGAGAAATAACACTAGAGTAGGATACAGGAGATTGGAAAGGTTGGGGGAAGGTTGCAGTTTTAAACAGGGTACTCAGGGTAGACCTCAATGAGCAGGTGACATTATAGACAAGACTTGAGATTATTGAGTTAGCCTCTCCCGGCTGGCAACCACCATTCAGCTCTCTGCTTCTATGAGTTTGACAATTTTATTTTATTTTACTTTATTTGGCTGTGTTGGGTCTTTGTTGCTGCACGTGGGCTTTCTCTAGTTGTGGCTTGTGGGGGCTACTCTTGGTTGTGGTGTGCAGGCTTCTCACTGCAGTGGCTTCTTTCTTGTGGTGCATGGGCTCTAGGGCGCATGGGCTTCAGTAGTTGTGGTGTGCAGGCTCAGTAGTTGTGGCACACAGACTTAGTTGCTTCGTGACATGTGGGATCTTCCTGGACCAGGGATTAAACTCATGTTCCCTGCATTGGCAGGCAGATTGTTAACCACTGCACCACCAGGGAAGTCTGAGTTTGACTATTTTAGATAGCTCACATAATTGGAATCATACAGTTCTTGTCCTTCTGTGATTGGCTTATTTCACTCAGCATAATATCTTTCAGGTTTATCCATGCCGTTGCATATTACAGTATTTCCTTCTTTATAAAGATTGAATAACATTTCATTATATGTATAACCACGTTTTCCTTATTCATTCATTAATTGATGGACATTTATGTTGTTTCCGCATCTTGACTATTGTGAACAGTGCTGCAATGAACATGGAAGTGGTAATATCCCTTTGAGATGCTGATTTAAATTCTTTGTTGGGTAAATATCTGGAACTGGGATTATTGGATCATATAGTTCTATGTATTTATGTATTACTATTATTTGCTTTACCAAATCTATGATTTCTTTTTAAAGTTTTTTATTGAAGTTTAGTTGATTTACAATATTATATTAGTTTCAGGTGAACAACATGGTGAGTCAATATTTTTGTAGATTATACTCCATTTAAAGTTATTATAAAATATTGGCTATGTTCCCTGTGCTGTACAATATGTACTTGTGGCTTATTTATTTTATACATGGTAGTTTATACCTTTTAATTCCCTACTTCTAACTTGCCCCACCCCTAGTTCTTTATATCTATAAGTCTGTTTCTGTTTTGTTATATTCATTCATCTGTGTCATTTTTTAGATTCTACATATGAGTGATAACATTCAGTATTTGTCTTTTTGGTTTGACTTCTTTCACTAAGCATAATGCCCTCCAGGTCCAACCATGCTGCTGCAAATAGCATAACTTCATTCTTTTTATGGCTGAATAATATTCCATTGTGTGTGTGTATATATATATATGCCACATCTTCTTTATCTATTCATCTGTTGATGGACAGAGGTTGCTTCCATATCTTGGCTATTGTAAATAATGCTCCTACGAATATTGGGGTGCAGGTAACTTTTTGATTCAGTGTTTTCATTTTCTTCAGATATGTACCCAGGGGTGGAATTGCTGGGTCATACGATAGTTGTATTGTTAGTTTTTTGGAGGAACTGCCATACTGTTTTCCATAGTGGCTGCACCAATTTATATTCCCCCCAACAGAATACTAGGGTTTCCTTTTCTCCACATTGTTGCCAACATTTGTTATTTGTGGTCATTTAAGCATTTTTTAATTTTAATTTTTTAATCAAAGGACAGTTGGTTTACAATGTTATATTAGTTCTAAGTATATAATATAGTGATTCAATATTTTTATAGATTTTACTCCATTTAAAGTTATTGCAAAATAATGGCTATATTTCCCTGTGCTGTACAATAGATCCTTATGGCTTATTTGTTTTATATATAGTAGCTTGTATCTCTTAATTCTCTACCCCTATCTTTCCCCACTCCTTTCCCTCTCTCCACTGGTAACCCCTAGTTTGTTTATATCTGTAAATCTGATTCTGTTATATTTATTTGTCATTTTTTAGATTCCACATATAAATAATAACAGTGAGTATTTGTCTTTCTTTGTCTGACTTCTTTCACTAAGCATAATACCCTCTAGGTTTGAATGTTGCACATGGCAGAATTTATTCTTTTTTATGGCTGGGTAATATTCTGTTGTATATATAAATCACATCTTTATCCATTCATTTGTTGATGGACACTTAATGTTGCTTCTATATCTTGCCTATAGTAAATAGTGCTGCTATGAACATTGGGGTGTTTTAAAATTACTATTTTCACTTTCTTCAGATATATACCCAAGAGTGGAAATGCTGGGTTATATGATAGTTCTACTTTTAGTTTTTTGAGGAAACTCTGTACTGTTTTCCATAGTGGCTGCACCAATTACAATTCTGCCAACAGTGTGCTAGGGTTCCCTTTTCTCCATATCCTCACCAACCTGTGTTATTTGTGTTCTCTTTGATGATAGACATTCTGACAGGTGTGGGGTAATAGTGCATCACGGTTTTGATTTGCATGGCTCTGATGACTAGCCATGTCGAGCATCTTTTCACGTGGCTATTGACCATCTGTATGTCTTCTTTGGAAATGTCTATTGAGGTCTTCTGCCCATTTTTTAATTGGATTGTTTGTTTTTGTGATATTGAATTGTATGAGCTGTTTATATATTTTGGATATTAACTCCTTGTTGAGCGTATCACTTGCAAAATATTTTCTCCCATTCTGAAGGTTTTTTGTTTTGTTTACAGTTTCCTTTGCTGAGTAAAAGCTTTTAAGTTTAATTAAGTCCCATTTGTTTATTTTTGCTTTTGTTTCCTTTGCCTTAGGAGACAGATCCAAAAAATATTGTGCAATTTATGTCAATGAGTGTTCTGCCTATGTTTTCTTCTAGGAATTTTATAGTTTCCAGTCTTACATTTGGGTTTTTAATCCATTTTGAGTTTATATTTGTATATCATGTGAGAAATGTTCTAATTTCATTCTTTTACATGGAGCTGCCCACTTTTACCAGTGACGTTTATTGTATAGACCCCCTTTTCTCCATTCATTGTATGTTCTTCCTCCTTTGTTATAACTGACCATATGTGCGTGGGTTTATTTCTCAGCTTTCTATTTTGTTCCATTGATCTAAGTGTCCGTTTTTGTGCCAGTACCATACTGTTTTGGTTACTCTAGCTTTGTAGTGTAGTCTGAAGTCAGGGAGTGTGGTATCTTCAGCTTTGTTCATTTTTCTCAAGATTACTATGGCTGTTTGGGGCTTTTTGTAGTTCCATATAAATTTTAGGATTATTTGTTCTGGTTCTGTGCAGAAAGTCATGGTTATTTTGATAGAGATTGCATTAAATCTGTACATTGCTTTTAGTAGTATGGCCATTTTAATCCATCAACACATATATTTCTATTTCTTTGTATAATCTTCAATTTTCTCCATCAGTGGTTTATAGTTTTCAAAGTATAGGTCTTTCACCTCCTTGGTTACATTTATTTCTAGGATATTTTGTTCTTCTTGATGAAATTTTAAATGGGATTGTTTTCTTGATTTCTCTTTCTGATAGTTCATTATTAGTGTATAGAATATTTCTTTATATTAATCTTATACCCTGCAACTTTACCAAATTCATTTATTAGTTCTAATAGTTTTTTTGATGGAGACTTTAAGGTTCTCTACATAATATCATGTCATCTACAAATGACAGTTTTATTTCTTCCCTTCCAATCTGAATGCCTTTATTTCTTTTTAAAAAAAATCTGATTGCTGTAGCTAGGACTTCCAATACTATGTTAAATGGAAGTGGAGAAAGTGAGAATCCTTGTCTTGTTCTTGATTTTAGAGGAAAAGGTTTTTCACCATTGAGTATGTTGTTAACTGTGGGTTTGTTGTATATGGACTTTATTATGTTGAGATATGTTCCCTCCACACTACCTTTGATGAGGGTTTTAAAATCATGAATGGATGTTGAATTTTCTTAAATGCTTTTTCTGTGTCTGTTGAGATGATCATGTGATTTTTATCCTTCATTTTTTTTAATGTGACATACACATTGATTGATTTGTGGATATTGCATCCCTGGAATGAATCCCACTTGATCATGGTATATGATCCTTTGTATATATTGTTGGATTCGGTTTGCTAATATTTTGTTGAGGATATTTGCATCTATATTTATCAGAGATATTGACCTGTAATTTACTTTTTTGTAGTGTCTTTTTCATGTTTTGTTATGGAGGTAATGGTGGCCTCCTGGAATGAATTTGAGAGTGTTACCTCCTTTTCAATTTTTTTGGAATAGTTTGAGAGGTTAGGTATTAGCTCTTATTTATATGTTTGGTAGAATTCCTGTATGAAGCCATCCAGTCCTGGACATTTATTTTTCTGGGAGTTTTTGATTGCTAATTCATTTTCACTACTAGTGATTGATCTGTTCAGATTTTCTATTTCTTCCTGATTCAGTCTTGGAAAATTGTATGTTTCTAGAAATTTATCCATTTCTTCAAGGTTGTTCAATTTGTTGCAATATAACTGTTTATAGTGTTCTCCTACAATTTTTTGTATCTCTGTGATATTAGTTGTCATTTCTCCTCTTCATTTCTCATTTTGTTTATTTGGGTCCTCTCTCTTTTTTTCTTAATGAGCCTGGCTAAAGGTTTATCAGTTTTGTTTATCTCTTCAAAAAAACCAACTTTTGGTTTCATTGATCTTTCCTATATTTTTTTAGTCACTATTTTAACTATTTCTTCTCTAATATTTATTATTTCCTTTCTTCTGCTGACTTTGAGCTTTTTTTTCTTTTTCTAATTCCTTTATATGGTAGGTTAGATTATTTCAGAATTTTCTTGTTTCTTGCAGTGTTCCTGTGTCACTATACTTCCCTTTTAGAACTGCTTTTGCTGCATCCCATTGATTCTGGACAGTTGTGTTTTTATTTTCATTTGTCTAGAGTTATTTTCTGATATCCTATTTAATTTCTTCATTGACCTACTGACGTTTTTTAGTAGCAGCTTGTCTAGTTTTTGCTCGTTTGCATTTTTCCCATTTTTCTTCCTGTAACTGATTTCTAGTTTCATAGCACTGTGGTCAGAAAAGATGCTTGTTATGATTTCTGTCTTCTTAAATTTGTTGAGACTTGTTTTGTGGCCTAGTGTGTGATCCTGGAGAACATTCCATGTGCACTTGAAAAGAATGTGTCTTCTACTGTTTTTGGATGGACTGTCCTATAGATCTCTATTAAATTCAACTGGTCTAAGGTATCATTTAAAGCCAGTATTTCCTTACTGATTTTCTCTCTGGATGATCTGTTCATTGTTGTAAGTGGGGTGTTAAAGTCCCCTACTATCATTATATTATCAATTTCTCCCTTTATGTCTGTTAATATTTGCTTTTTTATTTAGGTGCTCCTATATTAGGTGCATATATGTTAACAAACGTTATATTCTCTTGTTGTATTGATCCCTTTACCATTATATAATGCTCTTCTTTGTATTTAGTTATAGAATTTGTTTTAAAATTGAGTTTGTCTGATATAAGTATTGGTACCCCAGATTTCTTGTCACTTCCATTTGTATGAAATATCTATTTTCTATCCCCTAACTTTCAGCCTGTGTGTGTCTTTAGTTCTGAAGTGAGTCTCTTGTAGGCAGCATATAGATGGATCTTGTTTTTTTATTCAGTCAGCCACCCTGTGTCTTTTTATTGGAGCATTTAGTCCATTGACATTTAAATAATTATTGATAGGTATGTACTTATTACTGTTTTGTTTCTTGTTTTCTGATTGTTTTTGTAGTTCTTTTCTGTTCTTTTAATTTCTTCCCTTGTGGTTTGATGATTTTCTTTAATGGTATGCTTGTGTTCCTTTCTCTATAGTTTTTGTGTATCTATTGTAGACTTTTGATTTGTGATTACCATGGTGTACTTATATGTTGACCTATACCTACTTATTTTAAACTGATAGTCTTTTAAGTTCCAACACATTCTAAAAGGTCTACATTTTTTTACTCTCCTCCCCCACATTTTATGTTTTTCATGTCATATTTTACATTTTCATGTTTATCCCTTAACTGTTTATTGTAGCTAAGTTGATTTCAGAGTTTTTGTCTTTTCTTGTTTTCAGTGAGATTGCGCCACATGTAGAAGTATTTTTGATGTGTTCATTGCCAGAAGTGAGTTCAGCATCTTCCTACTCCACCATCTTGATTTCCTCTTCCTAGTTCCATTTTTAATTTTGGTGGGAACCTCCATACAGTTTTCAATAGGGCTGCACCATTTTGCATTCCCATCAACAGCATGCAAGTTTTCTAATTTCTCCAAATTCTTACCAACATTTATCTTTTGTCTTTTCCTTGTTTTGGATAATAACCATCCTATTAAAGTGACATCTCACTGTGGTTTTGATTTACATTTCCCTGATGGTTAGTGATATTGAACATTTTTTCATATACCTATTGGCCGTTTTTATGTTTTCTTTGAAGAAACATCTATTCAAGTCCTCATCCATTTTAAAATCAGATTATTAGTTTTTGTTATGCTATTGAGTTGAATTTCTTATGTGTTTTACAGATTAACAAAGCTACAGTAACCAAAACAGTATGGTACAGACATGAAGGCAGACATATAGACTAATGGAAGAGAATAGAAAGCCCCCAAATAAATGTATACATCTACAGTCAGGTGATCTTTGACAAGGATACCAATAATACACAATAGGGAAAGTATAGTCTCTTCAAAAAATGGTGTTAGAAAAACTGGATGTTCATATGCAAAAGGATGAAGTTAGATTCTTATACCATGTACAAAAATCAACTCAAAATGCATTAAAGACTTAAATGTGAGATCTGAAAGTATAAAACTTCTAGAAGAAAATATGAGGGAAAATCTTCATGAAATTGGTTTTGACAATTATTTTGTGGACATGACATCAAAAGTATAGATAACAAAAGCAAAAATAAACAAATAGGACTACATCAAACTAAGATGTTTCTGCACAGCAAAAGAACAATCAACAAAGTGAAAAAGCAAACTAGGTGAAGGAGAAAATACTTTCAAACCACATATCTGGGCCCCCCCAGGGAGAAGGAGAAGTCCAGAAAGGAGATTGAAAAGGAGGGAGCAGTGAGGTAGGAGGAAAATCAAACAATTATGGTAGCCTAGAAGCCATGTGAAGAAAGTATCAAAGAAGAAAGAGTGATGAACTGTGTTAAATGTTGATAAGTCAAGTAAGATCAGGTGTAAAAATTACCATTAGATTTAGCAACATGGAGGTCTTGGTGGCCCAGTTAAGAGCAGTTCAGGTGGAGTGATGTAGACAAAGAAGAGCTGATTGGAGTGGGTTGAAGAGAGAGTTGAAAGAGAGGAATTAGAAACACAAATTATGGAGCACTTCTTTGAGGAATTTTGCTGAAAAAGGGTGCGAGGAATTAGGCACTAACTTGTGGGGAAAGTGTCAATGTAGACCTTTCTTTTTTAAGATGGGAATAATGGTATGTTTTTGTTCTGTTTGGAAAGATTCAGTAGAGATGGAAAAATTGATTGGGAACTTCTGGAGAAGTCCTTCAGTAGGTGAATAGAGTGGAGTTTAGTGTGAAATTGGAGAGGAAAGACTTAGGAATATGTTTATCTCTCTTAACAGGTGGAAGGCAGAACATGCAGGGGTAATGAAGTCAGGTGGATTGATATATTAGAGTCTGAGTATTTCAGTAATCAGCAATGACAAGGTCCAGCATATTACCGTGGGAGTCAGTGGTTGAGGTAGAATGAAGGACAAGGAGATAGGGAAGAAGAAGTTGAGGAACACAGAGCCCAGGGTATTTAGAAGATTGTTCACAAGTCTGTTGAATTGTCAAAGATTAAAATAAGAGTAGAATAACAGTGAACCAAGAGCTAAAATCAATGAGAAACAGGTAAGATTGGTCTGGGGGTTGCTGGATGACAGTGACAGTGGGGTATAAGAAGTGATATAACCTGATGACTTGAGATTCAAAGATGGAGATTTTTAGGGAGGAGTGAGGGAGAATTAAAGTGGCAATGAAGAGCAAGGATGACACCTACTTCATCCTTAGGTCCAGTGGTTTGATGGCTGTGGAAGAAAAAACAGCTCCATTGTGAGAGCGTCAAGGAAGTAGCATCCTCATGGAAGATAGGTTTTAGTTAGAACAAGATAATAAAGGTGGAGGTAGGAAGTAGAGGGCGGGCATTTTGAGAATGACTGACTGAATTCCAGAGAGCATGGCAGACTGATTTCAGGAGTTGGGCAGGGGTGGAAATGGGGGAGAAATAGGAGCTGTGTAGAGCCTCAGGATTAGAATGTTGGCAATAGGGGCAATCTTGGAATATGGGGATTCTTATCATGACACATAGAATCAGGGATAAAGGGTTTAATTAATTACTGTGTGTGGATCCAAGCAAATATCAGCAGCAAAGCTGTGAGTGTTGGGCAGTAGGGAATACAATTATTAACTTATTTTTGTCCATATTGGTACACCCTGCAGCCAAGCTAATCATGATGTAATTTATGATAAACAAACAAGCCTCGCTTGCACAATAGGAGCCTATTAAAAATGCCAGCTCCCCAATGGAAAGTCACCAGTGGCTCAGCTCCCTAGCAAAATGTCAAATACTTGGCCTGATTCTAACTGGGAAAAAAAGCAAGAGAGTGGAGTTTCCTCTCAATCCATTTATCCCTCAGCCAGGTTATCATTGCCTGTGATGTTTAGGCAAGAGGTGACGAGAGAGAAACTAACTGTGTAGGTGTGAGTGACACTCCCCTTTCAGGAGGAAGGGGGTCATCTCCAGGCAGTGACACTCAGCCAGGTATGAGGTACTGCAATGCGCCCAGATGGATACATTACTATTTACTGGGAAATCTTCCAAATTTACCAGTTTCTGGTACTTCCATGAGAAGCTTGTAACAACCTTGTCGCAAGAGCTGAATGTGGAAACCTTCCTTGGGTGTGAATACTCACAAGTGTGTTGATAGAAGGACCAAATATTAGAACTAAGAGGGGCCTTAGAGATCACTAGAGATCATCTGGTTTCACAGTATCTGAAGTTTTATATTTTGTAGGGGAAGCTTTATTATGTCTAATATTTAAAAATCTTATGAGGAACCACAGTATACATAAAACAGATAAAAATAAAACTACATGGGGTGGTTTTTGAGATGCTTCTGAATTCCTACTGAATTTCACTTTATGAGCGTTCATGTGTACCTTTGGGGAAACTTAAGGGATTATGTAATACCCAATTTTGACACACATTGATCCAAATGCCTTCTCTTGGCTTGGGTTTCTTAAAAAAGCACACTCTGTGACAAGGATATAAGTGCAAGTTATTGATTTGAGAGGTGTTCCCAGAAAGTGGATTTAAAGTGAGGCCAGTTATCATAGATTGTGTTTTTCTTCGGTCACATGCAGCTGCACAGGAGCAGGCACAGTAGAGATGGCAAATTGGATTTAACTAGTGTTGTGGTTTTGCCAGAGCAAATGTAGTGATGTAAGAGAGGGGTAAGGGAGATGAAGGCATACAAAGGAGTGAATTGATTGTAACTATTTACCAAAGAATAAGCTGGGTAAGGAGGGAAGAAGAGGTCATACCTGGAGTCTTAGTATTGATGGAGTCTGGGTACCAGAGGGTGTGATCTGGAGAAGAATATGGTGGTCAAGGAGTGAGATGCACGAAAATGAGTTCATGGAGGGGTTGCAGTTATTGGTAATGACAAGGTCATTATGGACATGACTGTGGGAGTGAGTGGCTTAGGCAAGGTGGAGGACAAGGTCATTTGAGGAGAGGTGCTCTAGGAACTGAAAGGTTAGGGATGTTGGAATCATATATGTATATATGGAAATCTCCTTGAATTAGGACTGGAATAGTGTTGTATAGGAAAGAAAATAGAATAAAATATATCAATATACGTATAAGGTAATATCTGGGTGGTGGGTTCTACTCACTTTAAATTTGTTTCTTCTACTTCATGTATTACTTTTATAATCAGAAGTAAATGATTAAAAAAGATAAATTGTTTCAGCTGGGGTTCAGTCAGGAAAGCAGGAATTTTACATAATTTTATGCAGGTATTTGGGTACATACAAATCACTAGGGAGCCTGGAGGAGTGAAAGGGGATCAGCCATCAGTTTTCAGTTTTGCCGTGTTTCTGTGGTCCAGCGTCAGAGTGCTGTTACCTGAGAGTCAGGAGCCTGCAGGAAATTGCTGCTGACCTCACAGCTTCTCCACATCCTGAGAAGAGTGAATGGCAGGGGAATGCACAGGCTGTTGAAAAACTTATTTGTGCAAAGCCCACATATCTGGTGCTATTGCTGGAGGGAGAAGAAAATGGCTTCTGCCTCCTTTGCTCCTCTCAGATCTCATGTTAATGCATCTCACAGGCAGTACATAAATCACACCCAGCTCTCTGCAGGCAAGGAAACCTGCAAACTGTAGTTCTGGGTGACCCGCCCCTGTGATATGGGGAGAGCATAGCAGAGGAACGGGAATGAATGCTGATTGTAGAACAGAACAGAACAGAACAGAAACAGACTGAATAACATCCAGCCTAACAAACATTGCTTCATAGAGCCAAAATGCATTTCATGGCTCAGTTTGTACTGTTCCACTCCCTTAAGAACCACCAGCCTGTCCCATTTAGATGTGACTCTCAGAGTGACCTCTTAGGTCACAAACTTAGGGCCTTTTATGATATCTTTTACCCCATCGCTGGCTGCCATGTTTACCCCATAGCAAAGGAAGAGTAAACGCCACTGAGTCAGGACAATCTGGAAACTTTTCTTCCTGTTGCTGAGGATACCCAATCATTCATCTTCCCCACATGTCCACCTCAGCACAGGAAGAGTTTTAAGAGCAAGTTTTAAGGTAAATAGTTTTGACTGTACTCCATGACTTCCTTCTAATTAGAAAGTGCAACTAGGCATCTCCACCATGCAAGTAGTTACTTGGCAAAAGCTAAAATGAATCTTCAACACACATCCTCATAAAATATTTAGGCTAGAAATTTCCAGAGTCCCCTGGACCTAACTGTGCAAAGTGAGGCCTACAGAACTTCAAATAAATAAACATCTGATACTTCTGCAGATACAACCATTATGTTAAACAGGAAAGATGCATCATAGGAATTGCAAAGTAGATGGAAACTAAAGTGAGCAGGAGATGAGGAACGTAGACGTGAGAAAGTGCCAAGTGTTTCACATGTTTCATCCCATTCAATCCTCACAACCACCTGGCCAAGAAGGTATCATTATTCCATTTTACAACTGCAGTAACTGAGGTGGAGTCCTTAGAGTATATGCCCATGGTCAACCCGTAGATGACTTGGGATTCAAACCCAGGTCTGTCTGAAGCTAGCAATCATTTTACCACTGAGGACTAGAAGAGGAAGAGAGAGATGTCAGAAATCACACAGGACCCTTCTTTTATAAAAAGTTCATAATTCATTGTCCATCTCACCCAGTCCAACCATTGGTACCTCTAAAGGATGCAGTATGTTTATTTAACAGTTCTTTTCCCAGCTTCTGAAACACCGTCATGCTTGCGGATAGGACTTTTCAGTCTCTCCCCTGCAGAGGTCACTTGAGTCCATGCTGGCATCAGCAATGGAATTCAGTGGCAGATCTTCAGCATCGTTTGCCAGTCACATGCCTGGTTCCCTGGCAAGGAGTAGGTCGTCTCAACTGCCTATAGTTGGCATAAACATATACAGCTCTGTAGTAACAGCCATGTGGATTCTTGCAGGTCTAGTTAGTGGCTTCCAGGGGGCTTGTACCAGATAAAAGACTAATCTATGCACAATGGATATGGACAAGATTTGGGAAAAGAATCAGAGGTTATCATTTCCCTCAGATCTTATACACCCCTGTTTAAGTCATTTTGGGCTTTGTGTTTTTTCATCACGCGGCAAGGTCACTGCCAAAGTATTTATCACTCACTTGTGGTTTTATCTGACAAACATGTATTGAGCATCTTCTGTACATAAACTGCTGTGTTAAGAAGCCATGGATGGTTTTTTTCCCCTCAACATTTTATTATGAAAATATTCAACCATAGAGAAAAATTGAAATAATTTTATAACCAGCAACTGGTTTATAAAATTACATATCTAAACACATCTATTCTTCGATCTGTGCATCAATCCATCTTACTCTTCCCCCTAAATACTTGAGCATGCATATCAGAAACCATGGAAGATTTTTGAGCAGGGGGGTAATAAGACTCAAGATGCATATTTTGCAAATGTCTCCTATGAAAATATGGATGCGATGGTGCTGGTCGGGCGATTGTGCCCTTCTCACCAGTCTGTCCTTCCTTCTCTTATTTTCGGGCGCATCATTCGTTGACTAACATTGTGGGAAAGGCAGAGAGTTTCCATAAACTGAATGGGAGAGATAAGGGTGGTGCTGGTCTATACAGCATGCTTTCATACATGTACTGTAAAGATAATATTGGTATGTGATCATGCGGCATAGGACTCCTTAAAGTTTCTGGGCTTAATTTATCCATTTTCCAAAGTGTGTAGTTACTTTACTAGGAATTTTATCTGTATTCTTTCTTGTTATCTTCACGATGGTCCTTTGAGTTGGCATTACTACTCCCATTTTTCTGATGTGTACATTGAGTATGAGAGAATTTAAGTCATTTGCTTGAATTACTTGACTGGGAGGTGGTACCACTGGATTTATGCTCTAGAAACAATGTTCTTTCCCCTTCAATAGCTGTTGCCCAAAGCTGGCACTTATTCTAGCCCTTGCAAGCCACAGTGCTTCAGAAGGAAGTGTTGTAGAAGCAAAGGAAATCAGCAAAAATTATGTCTCTTCTAAGAGACAAATTACAGGATCTCACAGTCCCATGGTAGCAATTATCCAGGGTTCCTTTCAGCCTGTGAACATTGGTAGGAAAGATTTCCCTGTTGGGCAGTCTGCAGATTTGCTGTTGCTGGCACGGATGTGCATCTCTCTCCTGGCCTGACCTCTGCTGATCTGATTGGCCTCTGTTCACAAGCAGTATTCTTTTCCACCCATCTAGGGCACTCACTGCCCTTACTGATCAAACCATAAGGAGTCCTGATGATTTTCCAACCTCATCAGGGACTACGGTGCTTTCCCAATGCTTATGTCTTAGTAACATGAAGCCAGGTTAGGAACTTGCTCCTTGAGGACATTACTCTCAATTTATGTGTCAAATTTATTTGCTTGATGGTAGGAGGTGGGAAGAAATAAGGAGTGCTTGTTACTTCTGAGAGATTTACATCTGCCTCTTTTTTAAAAAGTGATGATTAAGGACATATAACGTGAAATTTACCTTCTTTTACCATTTTTAAGTGTATAGCTCAATAGTGTTAAGTATATTCGCACTGTTGTGCAACAAATCTTAAGAACTTTTCCGCTTTGCAAAACTGAATCTATGTACCCATTAAAAAAAAAACTCTCCATTTTTCCTACCTCCCAGCCCTTGGCAGTCTGTTTCTATGAGTAGGACTACCTTAGATACAGCATATTATATTCGGTTGGCCAAAAATTTCATTCGAGTTTTCTGTAGGATGTTATGGGAAAAGCCGAACGAACTTTTGGCAAACCCCATATTATACATATCATATCATACTTTACAGAATTCATCTTTCTGTGACTGATTTCACTTAACATAATGTTTTCAAGGTTCGGCCATGTTGTGGCATATGACAGCATTTCCTTCCTTTTTAAGGCTGAATGATATTCCGTTGTATGTATAATACTGCATTTTGTTTATCCATTTATTTGTTAATGGACACGGGTTGCATCTATCCCTTGGCTATTGTGAATAATGAGACTATGAATATAGATGTGAAGATATCTTTTTGAGATCCTGCTTTCAGTTCTTTAAGATAAATATCCAAAAGTGGGGTTGCTGGATCATATGGTAATTCTATTTTTCCTTTTTTTGAGGAAGCTCCATACTGTTTTCCACAGTGGCTGTAACATTCCCACCAACAGTGCATAAGGATTCCAATTTCTCCACACCCTTGTGTTATTTTCTTTTTTTTTTTTTTAATTTTTATTGGAGTATAGTTGACTTACAATGTTGTGTTAGTTTTAGGTGTAGAGCAAAGTGAATCAGTTATACATATATCCACTCTTTTTTTTTTTTTTTTAAGTTTCTTTTCCTATATAGGCCATAACAGAGTACTGAGTAGAGTTCCCTGTGCTATACAGTAGGTTCTTATTTGTTACCTGTTTACATTGTGGTTTTGCTTTGCATTTCTCTAATGATTAGTGATGTTGAGCATTTTTTCATATATTTGTTAATCTTTGTATAGCAGCTTTGGAGAAATGTCTGTTCAAATCCTTTGCCAATTTTAATAGGGTTATTTGTTGCAGTTGGGTTGTAGGAGTTCTTTATAAATTGTGAATATTAACCCTTTATCAGGAATATAATTTGCAAATATTTTCTCCCATTCCACAGGTTGCCTTTTCACGCTGTTGATTGTGTCTTTTGATCATGTCTGCCTCTTTTTTGAAGATCAACTTCTACACTCAGTATCAGAAAATCTTTTCAGATTAGGACTTATTACCTACCTCTGGTATAGCACCTACCACATTTAACTATCATTTAATTAAAATCTTTAAAGGTAGGTACTATGTACTCTTCAACTTAGTATTCTTAGTGCCTAGGTCAGTATATGTTTATAATGAAAATGAAATAAAATTATCCTCTCTCTTGCCTCTCATCTATATATTTGGCTTTGTGCAGAGACAACTCCTTCTCTATGCTGGGGCTATCAGAGCAGACCAGCTCATTAGTTAGGTTTGAGTGGGAGGATTCCAGCAAGGTGAACTCTTAGGAACAGGAAGTTGTCACCAACCAGTTCCATTGGTGAAGTATTTTCTAAATTCTGCATATTCTGGTGATTTGACTTCAGCTCTCCCTGGGGAATAAGGTGGTTGTAGTTCAGAATTCTTTCTTTAAGGATGACCATACTAGTAAGAGAGTTCTAGTAAATTCCTCATTGGTCATCATTGGGTTTTATTTATTTTTGTGGTTTCTGTAGCTCCTAGAATTGAGTCAGGCATAGAGAGTACCAAAATAGTCCAAGAAGTGCAAAGAATATTGGGTAAGAAGTCAAAAGATTTGGATTATTTCAAGACATGCCACTTACATGGGATGTGATCTTGAGCAAATCATTTAACCTCTTAGGCAATTTATTTCCTTGCCTGTAAAATAAAAATCTTGAGCTCTACATCTCCTTCAGCTTTCATGATTAACCAGTGATTCTCACAGGTATTTTTTAATTATTCATGCAATTAAAGTGTAGACTTGCATTTTCATCAGATTTGACATTCTAGGAGTTCCTGAACTTGTCTGTAATTTTTTTCCCCCACAACATTTCTGAAGAGGAAATAGAGTTGCTGGGACAACTATTAATATTATTTCTTAGTAGTCTTGTTATGAATTCTTATAATATCTGTGATACAGCACCCTTTTATAAAAGGACACTAATATTAATTATTTTATTTTATTTAGTAACTGCCTGCCCTATAGTTTTACAGTGGGCCAGAGGCTAATAAATTTATGTTAATTGCGGTCCCATTTTCCTTCTTTATTGACTCTGGACAACACATGATTTTGCAGTAGGTTGGCATTTATTTATTTAGTTCCTGGATTTTAAGGTGACCGGGGAGACTGGTTAAAAGTTCCCATATAGAGTTAGTATTGAAATATTGAATCACTTTTTTCTTTTGCCCCTCAAATTTTGGAAAATATTATGTCGTGTTTGAAATGTCTCCGAGGTCTAGAAATGCTTCATGATTTGTTCAAAAGGATTATGAGATGATGTGATTTGGAAAGCAGAGAGTCCTTAGCTGTAGTTGCTGTTCCCAGCGGGATCCTGCTGCCTTCAATTATATTAGGGAAGAGTGCAGAGTCACCGCGCGTCACTGCTAAAAATAGTCCAGACGGTGGATCAGCTCCAAGCCACTGCTTATGTTGCAGCTACGTACTCAGGCTGGTTTCGCTCCACCTGAACCTAGGGAAGCCTGAAGCCAGGCATTCAGTTACAAATCCCCTTTCCCCCCACAACACTCCTCCACCTCACACACCATACACCTATCCCATCTCCTGCCCCATATACCACACACAATACTACTGCATAAACACACACCACATACCCCACAAAACACACACAGTCACCCCCCATCCCCACATATAGAGAAACTGAGAGATGTGACGCTCACTGAGCATCTGTATGTGAAATAGGAGGCCCATTAGCAAGGGCAGCTAACTAAGGCCGCCAAGTTGCTCTCAGGCCTCCCTCCCCTGTCTCTTTCCAAAGTCTCTGTCCCTCCACATTTCTTGATGTCCTCCTGCTTGTGCTCTGCTCTCAAGGTCTTTGTTACCACAGTGCTAGAGTCTACCACTGAATTCCCTTTAAGAATTAAAGGCTCTTTGTGCTGTAAAACACTCCGCCGCAGCCTGGTGTGAGTTATGACGTGTTCAAGGGGCGGCCAGAGGCCAGTTGGGTCCACCCTCCTTCTGTGATTCTCTGAACTCTGCATCTAACTGTAGCCATGCTGCTTGACAAATGATTTAGTTTTCCTTGAATGACTGACATTCCTCCTAGGAGTTTCATCAGCCAGGTCCTCTTGTAGTTGAGGGCACTGTTTTAGGAGACTTGAATAAGTGGATGTCTTCCTAGAAATTTTAACTCCTTGTCATTTTGATCCAGTTGCCCTAGTGGTTCAGCTTTGTGGATTTTGGGCTGTGTGTGCAGATGGCAGGTGAGAGATTACATGTCACCTGGGGCACAAAGGCAGTCTCATTCTACATCAATTCATTTAGCAGACATCGAGTGAGGGGTGATAGAAATGAGACTCAGAGCACATTGGAAAAATCCTGCACTTTTTAATTTCAACATTTTTATGCCCTCAAGGCAGGGGTAGAGTGTGATAAAAACAGTTTTGGCTAATTCTGTACAGGTCTTACATAGATAGTATATTGGCTTCCTAGGGCTGCTGTAATAAAATATATAAACTGGGGGGCATAAAAATAAGAAAAGCTTACTCTCTCACAGTTATGGAGGAAAGAAGTCCAAAGTCAAGGTATTAGCAGGTCCCTGCTCTCTTTGAAGGATCTAAGGAAGATTCTGTTCCATTTCTTTTTTCTTAGTCTCTAGTGTTGCCAAAACGTAGTGTTGCCAACACTTAGTTGCTTCGCTTGTAGATTCCACTTCAGACTCCGGCTCTGCCATAACATGGCATGCTTCCTGTGGGTCTCTGTGTCTCTGTTTCATCTTCTTAAAGAACATCAATCTGGATTAGGGCCTACCCTAATTGAGTATGACTTCATCTTAACTTGATTACATCTGAAAGACCCAATTTCCAAATAAGGTCATATTCATAAATACTGAGTGTTAGGAATTCAGTACATATCTTGAGGCGACATAAATCAATTTATGATGGATGGGTTTGGTAGGTAAGGTTGACACCACAGTCTTGGAGCTTCTATCAAAACCTAGACAGAAATAGTTGCATTTTCTTCATGTTGAGATTTATCAAACTTCTAAGATCAGTGGATTTATAGCTTTCATCAAACATGGAAAGTATTTGGCATTTATTTTTTCAAATACTTTTTGCATTCAACTCTATCTCTTCTATCCTTAAGGGACTTGAATTACATGTCCTTTAGACCATTTGAGTTCTGTAGCTCACTGAAGCTCTATTAATTATTGTCAGGTTTTTTTCTCTTTCTGTTTTTCATTCTGAATACTTTATTGCTATATCTTCGAGTTTACTGATCTTTTCTTTTGCAATAGCTAATCTGCTGTTAATCCCATGCAGTATATTTTCATTTTAGATACTATTGCTTTTATCTCTAGAAATTCTATTTGGGTCTTTTTTCTTCTTCCATGTCTTCACTTAACATGTTCAATATTCTAACTTCTTGAACATACATAATACAGTTATATTCACTTTTAATATCCTTTTCTACTAATTTTATTGTCTGTCTTTTCTCCATTGGTTTCAATTGATTACTTTTTCTTTTCATTTGGATTCTATTTTCCTGTTTGCTTGCATTCCAATCTTTGATTGGATGCCGGGCATTGTGAATTTTAAATTGTTGGGTGCTGGATATTTTTGCATTCCTATAAATATTCTTGAGCTCTGTTGTGGAATGCAGCTAAGTTGTTTGGAAACAGTGCAATCCTTTCAGGTCTTTCTTTTAAGCTTTTTTAGATGGGACCAGAGCAGCATTTAGTCTAGGGCAGGGTTTCTCAACCTTGTTACTCTTGGCATTTTGGGTTGGATAATTCTTTGTTGTGGAGGGCTGTCCTATATATTATAAGATGTTTGGCACAATGACTGGTCTCTACTAACTATATGCCAGTATAATCTCTGTAGTACTTAAAAAAAAAGTCTCCCAATATTGCCGAATGTCCCCTGGGACAAAATCACCTGTGACTGAGAAGTATTGGTCTAGGGCTCATTTTTTTTTTCCACTACTGAGGCCAAACTTTTCTGAGTACTCTATTCAATGCTCGGGAATTATGTGGTTTTCTGCTCTGGCTAGTCAGGCCAGGAACTATCTCTGACTCTGTGTGAGCTCAAAGGATAATTCCCTCTAGCCCTCTCAGATTTTTAATCCTGGCCTCAAGTGGTTTCTTCACATACATGTGCTGATTACTTAAAACTCAAAGGGGGGACTTCCTAGGTAGCACAGTGGTAAAGAATCCGCCTGTCGGTGCGGGGGACACGGGTTTGAGCCCTGCTCTGGGAAGATTCCACATGCCACGGAGCAACTAAGCCCGTGCACCACAACTATTGAGCCTGTGCTCTGAGCCTGTGAGCCACAACTATTGAGCCCATGTGCCGCAGCTATTGAAGCCCACGTGCCTAGGGCCCATGCTCCACAACAAGAGAAGCCACTACAATGAGGAGCCTGTGCACCACAATGAAGAGTAGCCCCTGCTCGCAGCAACTAGAGAAAGCCCACGTGCAGCAACAAAGACCCAACGCAGCCAATAAATAAATAAATAAATAAATAAATAAATAAATTTATAAAAAAAAAAAAACCTCAAGGGGGCCTCTTTGCAGATCTCTAGGGCACTCTTGCTATCTGTCCCTGACTCTGTGTCTGTCTCTTTCTCTCTGGGCAGCTCTGTCCTCTCTGGTATTTTGCTCTGTAAATTTTAGGTACCATGGCTTTCCAGCCTCCTAACTCTGTCTAGTTAACTAGAAGAGTCATCTAAGTTCTGCCTATGTTCCCTCTTTTTGTATCATAGCCTGGAGACTTTCTCCAAGCAGTAAATTGGGGGCAATTGAAAAGCTCACCTCATCTGTTTCATTTTTCAGGGATCAATGTTCTTTCACTGCCTGAGATTTAATGTCTTAAAAAATATTGTTTTATGTATTTTGGCTTTTTAAAAGTTGTTCCAAGTGGGAAGGTAGATCTGGTCTCTGTTACTCCATTTTGACTGGAAGCAGAAGTTGAAACTATTCCATTTTAACAGACAGATATACACAGAGTCATGTATGGGCACACGTACAGGTACAAGTATGTGAAATGTGCTTGTCAATGTTTCTTGAGACTCCAGTCTTGGCTCCTTACTCTACTCACTCAAGAGGTGTGCTGTCCATTTTGGGAGCCACTGGCTACATATGGCCATTTAAATTTCAATAAATCAAAATTAGACAGAATAAAAAATTCAGTTCCTTAGTTGCACCAGTCACATTTTGAGTGTTCAATAGCCGCATATGTCTAATGGCTACAGTACTGAACTTGGCAGTTACAGAACATTTCTGTCATTACAGAAATTTACATTGTGTTGCTCTAGAGTCTCTCTTTGAAAGAACGAAACTCAAGCTTGTGACTTTAGTTATCACATACGTGACTACAAATCTATAGATTTCTTTACAGCATTCCAGTCCTGTATATCCAACTTCTGTACATCTCTACATGATACCTCAAACACGTTTTGTCTCAAATTCAACTCAGCAGGGTCCTTCCTCTGCTCAATTACAATCCTATTCTTTCTCTCAGTGAATGGCATCATCCACTTCCACCCAATTGTGCAGGCCAGAAACTGGGCATTTGCTCTTACGCAATGTCTCCTTCTATCAGTACAGAGTTCTCATCTTGAAATCTATCGTAGACACATGTTCTGCTAGAGCATCCCTATTTCTGCCTTAGTTAAGGCCCTCTTTGATTTATAGCTTAATTCCTGTGTAGGCATAACTGGTCTCTCTCTTTCCAATTTCCTACCTCTGGTGAAAGTGCTGCAGTACTACCTAACTTTAAGGATGTGAAAGAGTGCACTCCTACCAAGATCTTGAAAGGAAGAGAATAAGGCTTGGTGCTGAATATCACTAATGACTATCAGAAAGTACAGTTGACCCTTGAACGATGTGGATGTTGGGGCACTAACCCCAAAGTGATTGAAAATCTGCGTATAACTTTTGACTCCTCCCCATTTAACTACTAATAGTCTGCTGTTAACTGGAAACCTTACTGATGACATAAATGTTTGATTAACACACATTTTATATGTTACATATACTGTTATACTGTAGTCTTATAATAATAATAAAGTAAGCTAGAGAAAAAAGGTTATTATGAAAATCATAAGGAAGAGAAAATACATTTACAATACTGTATTATATTTATTGATATCATAAGTTCATATCATCTGTTTACAAAATGAATGGTCTGTCCGTACCTACAGCAATAGCGTCTTATATGATAAAAGACACTGTAAGATTTTACATGTATTACTAACACTAGACATAAAAAATGAAATGATAATACGAAAAGGAAATGCCTATTTATTTACAGGCATAACAATTCATGCATTGATAATAAAATACATATGATTGCTTTATGGTAGCCTAGTGTAATCTATATGTTTGCTTCATGGTAGCCTAGCCCCTACAGTCATGAATGAATTGTTATAAAATTTTTGTGGCACATAGTATTACAGTCATATTCATAATAGAGCATTGGAAACAGTATTACATTTAAAAAAAGTGCTTACCTGGTAGGCTGATGGTAGGCTGACCTGCAGTTTCTCCAATCATGAAAGAGAGGGCATACTGTATAGTAATGTAATTCTTTGAAAGCAAAGTTATGAAATCATAAGCAGGCTAACATATTGTCAATTTTATATTAATTTTACACCTTTGTAAGGATAGGCTATCCACTTCAATACAAGTCTTGCATACAGTGTTCCGTGGGATGCCTGCTTTGGTGGTGATGCAAATGATGAGATGAGAATGGAGTTCTTGCTGTGCAGTTGTTAAATTTTTGCATAAAGATACCCACTCATGTGCACAACAGAGAAGTTTGTTGACTGTATGGTAGGGTAATTATTTACTCTTCATTAAGTGAAAATGGATCATTATAAAGGTCTTCATTCTCATAGTCTTCCGTTGAGTAGGCTGAGGAGGAGGAGGGGCAAGAGGAGCGGTGGGTCTTGTGGTCTCAGGGGTGGCAGAGAAGGAAGAAGTGGTGGAAGGGAGGCAGGAGAAGGAGATACTATTGGTGTAACTTTATGGGAATATCTTGTAATTTCTGTCTGAATTTTTGCTTTACTATTTCTCTAAAAATGTTTTTGTATGGTACCAATCCTTCTTCCACTGTTTGTTTTAATTTCAGTGCCTGTGTCATACAGGGGTCCATGTCATAAAAGTCAAAAGCAGTCTTGAATAATCAGAACCCTTCTGCCAGGTGGTCTAAAGTCATTGGCATTGCTTCTTCTACGGCTTCTTCATCATCCTCTGGCACTGGTTTGGAAGCATTCATCTCTATCAAGCTGTCTTCTGTTAATTTCTCTGGTGTAGTGTCTATTAGCTCTTGAGTTTCTCCGAGATCCACATCTTGAAAACTTCCCTCCCACGTTTGGAATCTCTTACATGCTTCCTTTGATTGGCTCTGTTGTAAATCCTTTGAAGTCATGCACAACATCTGGATATCGTTTTCTCTAGCAGGAATTTATTGTTTTAAGCTTAATGACTATCACAGCTCTTTTCTATATCAAAGGTAGCATTTTCAGTGTTACAATCCTTTCACGATGTTCTCTCTTATTGGGGTTCTCTTCCACAGCATTGACAATCCTTTCCATAGAATATCATATGCAATGAGTCTTAAAGGTCCTTATGACTCTCTGACCTAGAGGCTGAATTAGAGACATTGCTTTTGGAGTCAAGTAGATCAATGGGCTGCCTTCAGCACCAACTTCATGGAATTCTGGGTGGCCAAGGGCATTGTCTAGTAACAAAAGTCAGTCCCTACTGGCAAAGTATTTCCTGACTTTAGGAACAAAGCGTTGATGGAACCAGCCTACGCAAAGTGTTCTTGTTGTCCAGGCCTTCTTGCTGTACAATGAAAAAGACTGACAGCTGGTGTTTATCTTTTCCTGCAAAGGCTCAGGTGTTAGCAGCTTTGTAGATGAGGGCAGTCTTGATCATAAACCCAGCTGAATTTGCACAAAGCAGTAGAGTTAGCCTATCCCTTCCTGCCTTAAATCCTGGTGCTCACTTCTCTTCCTTACTAATAAATGTTCTCTGTGGCATTCTGTTTTTCCAGAATGACGCACTTTTATCTGCATTAAAAACCTGTCAGGCAGATATCATTTCTTCTCAATGATTTTCTGAATGGTGTCTGGGAAATTGTCTGCTGCCTTTCAGTTGAGAGAAGCTGCCTTTCCTGTTATCTTTACATTTTTTTTTTAAAGCCAAGCCTTTTTCTAAAAATATCAAACCATCCTTTGCTGGCATTAAATTCTCCAGCTTTAAAACCTTCACCTTCTTTTCACTTTAAGTTGTCATATAATAACTTCACTTTTTCTCAAATCATATTAGAGTCTATAGGTATGCCTTTCTTATAGCAACATGGCACGCACATATAAGCTGCATTTTCAATACAAGATAAAAAGATATTTTGTAAAATGTGCAAGGTTTTTGTGCCTGCTGGTGTAGCTGCAGTGATGTCTTCACAGATTTTCTTTCTTTCTTTTTTTTTACAATGATCCTTACACTGGATTCATTTATCTTGAAATGATGGGCAACCACAGCTACAGACCTCAATCTACAGTACGTATCAAGAAAGTCAACTTTTTCTTGTAACGTCAGACTTTCCTCTGCTTCCTGGGAGCACTTCCAGCATCACTAGTGGCACTTTGTATGCATCTCATGGTGTCACTCAAGTTTTATGGTAACGTATTAAACACAATGAAAAATATACAAGAACTGTGAGAGGTCACTTTTTGCTGCAACACTCAATTCACTGGAGCGACAAAATGCTTACAAGGAGATGGCTAGCATTGTATGGCATCTTAAGTGGATACTCGCAATATTTGAGCTCAGCACAGCAGTAACATGAGGTGGCTATGAAATTATTACAGTAGTACAGTATGTACTGCAGTTAATTTTATGCACTTATTTAATACTGTATCCTTACATTTGTTTACATTTCTCTTGACTGCGAAAGGTGCCATGTATGGTCTGTTAAGTATTTGTGTGTGTAAGTTTTATTAAATTTCAACATTATATAATAGATTTGTGTATATTTTATCATAGTAAATGGTAAAATAGACTAGTATCTACATAGATTTTATGCAGTCATGACATACCTAACCTTTTCTTAATTTTTTTTGACATTTCTAGGCTATGCGGTTCATCTGTGAGTTTTTTCAAATTGTTGCAAATCTCCAAAAATTTTTCTAACATATTTATTGAAAAAAATCTGCTTATAAGCAGGCCTGTGTTGCTCAAGGGTCAACTGTATAAGAAGATATCTACTGGTTCATTATTTTCATATCTTGGATTTTGAGTTGATTGTCTTTCTAAATCTAGAGAGTGGGGTGCCTTCAACTATTTATTAGACCTTATTTTGTCTAATGTCACCCATCCTTGGCTTGACTAGTGTGTGCAATCAAACTGTCATCACTTCATGAAGCATGGTGGAGTTCTTTAACCTCTCTATGAAAAGAAACAATTGGTACTATTTGATATTCAGGTATCTGTCTTAGGGCATTGATTTTTTAGCACTTAGCACAGTGCTTGAAACATACAGGTATTCAAAAAATGTCCTTGAGTGACTAAATTTGCTCTGAATATTAAATATTAAGTATTTTATCCTATCAACCTTATTATAATAATAGAGATTAAAAAAAAAAAGCCATCCCTAGAGAAAAGTGTGGAAGGATTGAAATATGAACATTGATTATTTCAAGACGTAGAATGGGGGGAAGGGGGTAGATTCTTAACCCTTCCTTCCTTCTTCCTTCCTTCTTCCTTCCTCCTTCCTTCCTTCCTTCCTTCCTTTCATTGCTACCAAAAGAAATATTTCAAATTTAATTTTAATTCAGTGAATTGAAAACAGTAACAGTGGAAAATCTCCAAACTCCAAAATAAAACTAGAATGAACCACGAGGGACAGCTAGGTTGATTAGATGGGGATCCAGACACCTCCTGGTGTTAAGACTATGGCTGAATAATAGTCTTAAAAAGGGAAGAAGAGAAGACAAGGAGGAAGTATGCGGGTGATGGAGAAAGTGTACTGATGGTTGAAACTACTCAACTCTGCTATTATGGTGAGAAGGGCGCCCAGACAATATGTAGACAAATGGATATGGTTGTGTTCCAATAAAGCCTTATTTTACAAAGTCAGGCAGCTGACTGGATTTGGCGCACTGTTTTAGGGGGAGGGAAGGATTGAAGTAAAATTGGTAGCCATCTGGGACTCCACCAGTCAAGCCTGCCTGGAACAGAGATCTCTGAATTCAGATGCTTCCAGCGATTCCTCTCTGGTTTCTCGTGATGGCTCTAGGTATACTGGTGTGAGATGCTGAGACTAAGCTAAGGGTTTCCATTAGCTACATAGGACCAGTCATACCTTATCTTTGGGGAGATGTGTGACTAATAAGTTTAATCAAACAGTTAAATATTTTAGCGACTCTACCTTACTTTGGACATGTTGTACAAAAGTGAATTTTGTTGTTACCAACATAACCTCCTCACACAGAGTTGGTGAGGAGCTCAGGTCAGGCAAAGCCAGGCCAGCATCAGTTTGGCTGCAATGGTATCTACTCATTTGTCATTTTCCTGTGGCTCTTGCAAGGGGTTTATAGCACCCCTCTGTAATATCTTTGTGTCTGTGGCTTTGCCGACCTCCTTGCAAAACTCATCGTTTGAACTTTTTCTTGATGTGCTCTTTTCTTTTGGGCAGTTTGTTGCCTACTCTATCTTCACTTGGGACAGGGTTTCTCTTCTGCTTCCTTTGCTCTTCCTTCTGCTATTGTGACTTTAAGTTGTCAGCCTGAAAATGGCTCTCATCATCCACACCGTTGGTGCTATTTCTGTTGTGTGGCTACTTCCTCATGGTACACACTTTAGCCTTTCTTTTTCACTTCTCAGGACAAGGCAGGCATATAGACAATGGTCTTGAGGCTCTCTTCTTCTTCTTCTTTTTTATATATTTTTAAATTTATTTATTTATTTAATTTTTTCTTTAAGAAATTTTATTGAGATACAATTGACATACAATGAACTGCATATATTTAAAGTGTACAATTTGATATTTTTTTTTTCTTTTTAGAAATGTATATATGGCAATCCCAATTTCCCAATTCATTTCCCCCCCATATTTTATTTTTTATTTATTGGCTGCATTGGGTCTTTGTTGCTGTGCGTGGGCTTTCTGTAGTTGTGGAGAGTGGGGGCTACTCTTCATTGCAGTGCGCTGGCTTCTTATTGCGGTGGCTTCTCTTGTTGCGGAGCATGGGCTCTAGGTGCATGGGCTTCAATAGTTGCGGTGGATGGGCTCAGTAGCTGTGGCTCCCAGGCCATAGAGCGCAGGCTCAGTGGTTGTGGTGTGTGGGCTTAGTTGCTCCGCGGCATGTGGGATCCTCCCAGACCAGGAATCGAACCCATGTCCCCTGCACTGGCAGGCGGATTCTTAACCACTGCACCACCAGGGAAGCCCCTGAGGCTCTCTTCTTAACAAACTCCATAAAAAGTAAGTGGCCATTTATTTCTCTGAGTATAACCCATAATTTTGGAGTAAAATAACTGCGCTCCTATTAATGACCTTTAAAAGCAAAAGAAAGACTCCATATTGTCCTGATTGCTAGGATATTTCTCAGTCTCCTCATTTCAAAGCAACCTTGAGAGATAAGAAGATCAAAAGGGGTTTGCCAGCCCCCTGACTGTTAGCAGCTGTAGAAGAGCTGTTTGCTTGTAATTCTTCACTACTGTTCTTACAGCTGCTTCCCCTCTCTGATGCTCCCTTGCAGGGGTGAACTTAGGAAGATAAGATGTTCTGACACTGTCATGCTGAAGCCTGGTAGAGGGCCTCCAGGATCCTGGTTTGTTTTATTGTAGAATATAACCTGCTGTTGACTCTGGCTCTGTTAGGGCCCTGAGAGAACCACACCTACTGTGAGAAAGTTCTAATAGAGGCGGAGAAAACTTTGTTGTCTGTAATGATGCATTGTAAGATTTTTAAAATATTCACCTCCCAGGAGAGTTCTCATTGCTGTTAATATTTATGTGGTTATCGGTCTCTTTCTATGCACTGAAATCACATGGTGTCTTGGTTGCCAATATACACTGAGGAGTAATCATGAAATATTAACCAACCAACTTTTCACGCTTGTGCTCTGGGTTGTTCTATATAAGGGCAACGTGATAAAAGGTCCATGGCATTGTGTTTTAGATAAACTTGGAGAGGAATAAATATTTTACAAATGTAAAGCATCAGAAGAAGTTTGAAATGGTCTCCTTGGCACTGATCCCAGAACATGACCAAGGAGAGGAAAGTTGTTCTCTCATCCTGATGTTTGGAAATGAGCACTAGAGCACAAAGTCCCACGAGCCCTCAGCTTGCTAAGCAGCTAAGAGTAGTTGAAAAAAAGAGGGTGAAACTCTTCCCCAAAGCATTCCCTTTGTCTTAGGGAAGAGGTAAGGCTATTCAGATTTCCAGTATTGACCACTGAACTCCATTTCATAGGTCTTGACTTGAAAAACTTGAACACCGTTGTCAAGAGTGTTTAATTTAGTCAGCCTCATTAAGAATGAAGAAGAAACTAGAAATCATAACAGGTAATAAGGCTGCGACATTTTTTCTGTGCTCAGGAGCAGTCAGGAATAGGAGATGAAGACCTGTGGTGACTACAGTTAAGGATGGTGAACTGAAAGTCTCAAGGAATGGAGAGGTCTCTTGAGGGGAAGGACCTACTGTTTATGAGTTTGACCCTATGTGAGAGGTGTGGGATGGGGCATTTTTCCAGAGTGGAAGCCTAATCCAACCTTTTGGTGGGACTGTGGGCATCTACAAAGAACACTTGGGGGTATAACAGGTACCTAATTGTTATGGAATCATAGAAGAAGCCCATAGGGTTCAGCCATGTAGGTCCCTATGCTCAAATCTGAAGGCTTAAGACTACATGCCTTAAAGTCTTGGTGCAGAACCCTGGGGAGCCCTTCCATGAGGTGAGGATTTGCCTGAGAAAAGAACTCCAGGTTGAGTGAATGAAGGAGGGAGGATCAGTTTCACAGAGTAGTGTAATTGAAGAGCACTGGACTCCTCTGATCTTAGGGATTTCAGACTTGGCTCTGCCGCTTAGCAGCTGTGTGACCTTAAAACGCTGACCTTTCTGGGCCTCACCTTCATTCCTTTCCTGGAAAATGAGGGAGTTCTATTTCTTAACTTCCAAGATATCTTCCAGGTCTAGGATTCAATAAATATAGGAGGCTGGGATTTGAAGAAAAAGTTAAAAATCAGCAAGCAAGGAGAGGTCTGACTCCTTTAAAAATGTCCCACATGATCACTGGTTAGCATGGCCCTTTGCTTTCTTAGAATTTAGTTGAATCAGGGTTGGTATATTTTTCTTCTAGGCCAAGTTGTTTGGCTCTTAAATTTGGAGAATTGTTGAGCAGATTTTTCCTCCCCAGTTTCTCCAAATTATGGCTTTGGGTGAGTTGAGTTCTTATGGTCAAAAGTTACCAGTCATTCCTCATGCTATAGCCTGTATCAGAATTTGTCATCAACCAACTGCAGTCATTTCCCGGTTCTCTTTTGTAGATGAGGTACCAAGTACAAAGTCTAATAAAGGCACAAAGTACAAAAGAAGCTTTATATTAGGAAAAGTAAATACGTAACCCATGGGCTTCTACTCCCTGCTTCTACATTCATGATAGACACAGCCTCAGAATCTTCCTCAACACAGTATTCCGATCAATCACTCCCAATTAAAGTTGGCTTATGGAATGAAACTCATGTGTCATCCATATTCTTCATCCTAGTGAGTCAGGAGACAGATGGGCCCCCGGGGCAAACAGTCTGAGTTCCTTCCCTATGGACCAATACTCTGAGACAGGAATAACAGGACCATTGGGAGAGGAGGCTGGGCCCTGCCCAGACAGAAGATAAGAGACTACATATTCCTCATTCTCAAAGTCAGCAGACCTCCCCCGACCACACATGTGCAGAAAGCCTCGTTGGAGGTCAAAAGGGGAGTGATGCCAAGTGGCCAAACCTACCCATAGACCTCTTTGGTGGAATCCATCTTGGCTAAGAGATGCGCACGCACACGTGGGAAAATCCTGAGATACACCAAATATGGACTCTGAACCAGGCAAATCAGAATGATTGGTCAAAGGAAACATGGAAGAAATGCCCCATATAAGTGATTTAAACTGCCACAAGGGCACGACTCTCTGAACCTGCCCGTGTGTCTCTCCACATGTATTCTGCTCCTTTTTTCCCCCTAATAAATACTTTACTTGTTTCACTACTTTCTGTCTTTGTGGGAATTCTTTTCTGCAAAGCCGTCGGGCCAGGGCCTTGTCACTGACCACTGGTCTGGTGGCTGGTGCTCTCACCACTGCTACCCGACTTCAATTACTGACCTGGAGCTGAAACACCACTTCAAGCTGCTGCGGGCCAAGGCCACCCGAGATCATTAGTATTGCAATGATATCTCTGACAATTGTGTTTAACTCTGCATTCCTAAAACATACTGGTTACTGACCACAGGGAAATTAGCCCTCTGGAACCCTCACTAAGATTCCCTCTATATCCATCACCGCATGGCCATCTTTGTTTTGCTGTTGTCCATGCATGAGAATGATGCCTGTCTCCAACATGACGGCGAGTCCCTACCCCATGGGGAAGCACACCTCTTCCACTAGCAAATATCGTTAAAGGCCAATTTATATCAGTACAGAGCAGCTGGTGGGAGTGAATATGCTGCCAAATGGTTTCTATGGTTTCAGTGACCTAATGAAATGTTTTGTTACAGAAAGAGGAAGATTTCAGTAGAACACAATGCCGCTTCTGCTACGTAGCCTGCCAATGTTTCGTAGGATGAAGAGATACCAATGAAAACAATTTTTTCCATTTGGAAAAAATTTCACATGTCATTTCAACATTGTTAAATGGATCACAATCTTTTTTTAGGACAGAAACTCAACTTAAGCTTACTTCTGATCTTTACTTAGAATCAGGTGAAAAAATGGTTTTAAATTTTTTTATTCAGTAATAACAAATACAGCATTGAAGGTGTCAGCTGCTGAAATGGAGAAATCAACACTCCCAAACTATGTGTATTTTAAATCTATCTCTTTCTCTATAGGCATAAGTGTCTCTTGAAGTAGGTTTGTATGCTAATTTTCAATGAGCCATCAGAAAGAGAAAGGCTGGTATCTTGGAGGAATAAAATTAAAAACGAAGTCTTCTCTCAATCCAGAAATTCTCTTCGCAAAGGTAGTAAGAGAAAGAAAACATTTTTATTATTGAATAAGCATTAAACCAGATTGTGCTGAGTGTCACAGGCAATCAGCTTTAAGAGATTGCAAAGACAGAAAGGAATCACATCTTCTTATATAGCAAAGAAGATACAACCAATTATATACATGTTTTCAAGATAAACAATAACTGGTCTTCAAGTATGAGGACTTGACAACACCATTTGTCACACACAGTTCATCCTAACTTTACCTGGTAATTGGGGTGACCATTTATATTAGCTAAATTGCTATATGCAGAGGAAAAACAAACTCATTTCTTTGTGATAAGGAGGTAGTTTTGCAACTTGGAGCAAGTGGCCTACTGAAATTAGGTTCACCCCTATAATAGATAGGGGTGCTATCTGCTTTGATGTTTGCATTTCAAACAGATGGCTCCCCGGCCCCCCTCAGTCCTTGAGAAAGACATTCTGGGTCATAAAACAGACAAAAGGCTAGCTGACAAAAAGCACATCTGGTCTTCAAAAGGATTGATATACATGTCAAAGAGATGAGAAAGTACTTACAATTCCAGATTTTCAAAGATAAAGGAGAGGGAAATCTCCTCTCCTATTTTCATCAGGGAGAATTGTCTTGTTTGAAATTTGTATTTGTTCTTAATCACCTAAACACTCTAGGAGGGGTGTAGGAAGACTCTAAGAAAGTTGAACAGGACCGTAGGGGCTACCCTGATAAGAGAATCCACCTAGAAAAAGGGAGTCTTGGGAAGAGGAGGTGGGCCAAGTATGTGGCTCACAGATCCAAATAAACTTCCTGGCATAAAGAACTCTGTAGGACCAAGAAGGACGTGGAAACTCAAGGAAGTTGGGGTGGTGTTTCCAGGGGGTGAGAAACCAATTTCACTGAAGATCAATTCACCACTCTCTCCATATTTGTTCCCTTGTCTATGAGCTGCAACTGATATTATTTATTTAATTTCTTTCCTTTGCCATTAAAGATATTTCATTATGTAGCCTCCGTCCATCCTTTGTCTATTCTTCTTCCCTTTGTCCCAATTTTTCTTCAAGTCTCAGTTTACTACAGGTTTTAGCCAACCTCACACTTTCTTTTCTCTAAGACTTTTTATAGTCATACCTGATTATGCATCTTATTTCCAGCTTTTGGAATAATATTTTCATTTTTTTTTTTTACAAATTAATATAAGATTAATTTGTGAGAATGTGAGCTCCCCAGAGAAACTCCTGGACATCTATTCTCTCATTACATAGCCTTCTCTCCTACTTATTTCCATTTTGAAAAAAATCCCATAAAACACTTATTTGAATATATTTCTTATCCTTTTAATCAGGACTTGATGCTATGTAATCAAAATTATTTTAAAAGTCTTCCAGCTTTCTGAGTCATTTTCTTTTATGGAGACCAAAGTGTGAAATCAATCCTGCCTTTCTTTGGAATGTCTTGGAATTTGGCTTCCCAGATAGTGTATATTCTTGACTTGGCCAATTTTCCCTTTTCCCAGCTATTACAAAATCCAAGGTTATATGATTACTTTTCCTCAAGGTTTTGACATTTTCATTTAACTAACTCTTCTTAAAAAAAATTATTTATTTTTTATTGGCTGCGTTGGGTCTTTGTTGCCGCACGTGGGCTTTATGTAGTTGCAGAGAATGGAGGCTACTCTTCATTGTGGCCCATGCTTGTTGTGGAGCACGGGCTCTAGGCGCTCGGGCTTCAGTAGTTGTGGCTTGTTGGCCCTAGAGCACAGGCTCAGTAGCTGTGGTGCACAGGCTTTGTTGCTCTGCGAATGTGAGATCTTCCCGGACCAGGGCTGGAACCCGTGTCCCCTGCATTGGCAGGTGAATTCTTAACCACTGTGCCACCAGGGAAGTCCTCATTTAACTAACTCTTTATTCCCTCTTTGAGAAGCCATTTCCATAGCTGACTCTCTACACTTTCAGAGAAAAACACATTTTGGAAGCAAAGTCCAGAATTTCTCTGATAGGATTTGACCAAATGTGGTGCCTTGATTGTTGATCCTCTACATCACTGGTATAACTTGTTCCTATAAAGTTTATAATCTGCATGAAGTTTTAATAAATCACATATTTTCTGAACTTGGTATGTGGTCTGTTGTATAATTTGCAGTTTTTCACTCCTCCCCTCAGCCTGGTTGTTCCTAAAATCAAATGCTCAGCAGCCTCCTTCCACTCTCCTAGATATATATATATTTTCCTGTAGGTATATATTTCTTGTTAATGAAATATACTACATCGTCTCTCCTAATGAGCTGTTTCTCTTGAGTCTGGTCTCTCTTTCCTCTGCTGTATTCTAGCTGGGACCTCTCACCAAATCTTAGTGAAATCTCTGGAGCATATTTACCACTTTTTACCTCATATAACACTTGTTTTTATACATTGCTTATCATGCTGCAACTAACATAATGGGCAGAAACTATCTTCATTTTAATTTCTATGGTGCCTGTCCTAAAGTTGGATACACAGGTGATTGATAACTATTGATATAAATAAATGAGTGAAGGCACAGCCTGTTAGTCCTAATAGATACATTAACATAAGATTCATATTTGAAAATAATTTTTTTCTCTTGTTAAGCTTTAATAATCAGGCAGATAAAGAAATAGGATAATTAATTTAGTAGCAAAAACAGGGCAAGCAGCCCAAAATCAATTCACAAATCAGAGACAAAGAGCAGACAGGACTAATGTAGGTAAGTTTATAGGAATCAGTAGCAAATAAAAATGGAAGTGAATTCAGGGAAGCATGATTTATTAAGCAAAACTAGTCTGGGAAGCCTTTTATAATTGGTTACTTGATCTATAAATCCATGAATGAGTAATGTATACAGTAACAGTGAGCAGGGTTCTTATCCTTCACACTCATAATTCTGAACAGAATAGTGTCTGATAGCCCTATGCTTTGAGCTCTAGCTTCTCAGCCTTCAGATATACATGGTGGCTTATTTGGGTGGTGAATGGGAAAGAAAGAAGTTGCTCTTTTTTTTCCCCAAGAGTAAGGTGACGGGAAGATAACTCCTGGGCTTAAAAAGTGATTTTTAGAAAAAACCAAATAAAACAAAATTCTTCCTCTGAACATTCATTCAGGTTAAGGCCTTACACAGTAAACCCTATTTGACTTGTTATGAGCATGGCCACTTGGATAGGGATGACCTGATAATGTGTCTCTGGGATGGGTGTGTTCCTCCAGGAACTTACACCTGCCTCTTTATTAAGACAATCACTAAAACAGTTTAAATTCAACACGACACTTAAAGAAAGTTATAGGACATGAACGCCATGTAAAACAAGAATTGTTCACTTTTAAAATGTTTTGTCCATTTTCAGGTGAAGTTCAGTCATGAGCAATGGCTCTAAAGTAGTATTTTGAGAGTCAAAGGCATCATCTCTCAACTATAAACCCTACCGAGCTGCCGATTCTGCTCATTCATCAGGACAGCCTGGCCTTGGTAAAGAGGCTTTTCCAATTGCAAAAGTAGGAGGAAAACAGAATATGGCTGAGAATCAATTTGTCTACACTGTATGATGATGTCCCAGAAGGAGGCAGGGAGGGTGCTTCCTGTGGGTTCAGAGTAGACAATCAATCCAGGGAACAGGGAACTTGTAGGTATTGGAGGAAGAAACAAATTATCCCACCACTGTGCTGCAGATGTTCTTGAGAGCGCCCTTTGGGTGGAGCTTCTCTCTAAACAAGAAGTGAGAAAGAAGCTTTCCAACTCCCCTAGGCCATGCTCCTTTCTAAGCTATTTCTGATCCATTCTTGTAGGAAACTGACTTGAATTGCTGGGCCAGGTTAAGTGAATGTTAGTGAGTCCACTCTCTGACATATTGAAATGTATACCACTATTAAAAAACACAAACATATGAAATAATCCCTTGTCTTGTTAATTACAGGAAACTTCCTGGGTCAGAGACAGGGTATTTTTTTCTGCCCCTAGTGACTTTTCACTTTGAAAGTTGCCAGTCTTTCTCCTGCTGGCATTGCTGTAGTCTGGTGTATGGATATGTTGTCAATGTCTTTATATGCCAGGAGTTTTGATGGCAGCTGTGCTTGATCTCTTATTGAGAATCTGGGTGCACTATATGTAGATATAATACATAGTTTTCTACATGGAGTCATTTCTTTTTGAAGGGAATCTTTGAGAATTACCTTTAAATATCTTCTCTCATCAATCTTTCTGAAATTTCCACATTTGGAAGAAACCCAGATTTATTTAAAAAATGAACAATGTGTTAGCCTTTGTAATTAATTAACTCATTAAACAAATATTTCTTAATTACTACCTCCATTCCTAGGCACCCTTCCAGGTATGGGAGATATGGAGATGAACAAGACACAGATGGTCACTATTCTCATGGACCTTATATTGTAGAAAGAGAAGGGGGTAGTGGAGGTTGAAAAGGAACAAAGATGTACAAATACTAGAACATAATTTAGGATGGTGTAACTGCTCTGAAGGAAATAAAATGGGGTAATAAGATAAAGAGTATTGGAGGTGGGTAGAGAACACCACTTTAGATTGTGTGATTTGGAAAGATATCTTTGAAAAAGTGACACCAAATTTAAGACTTCAGTGACAAGAAAGAGGCAGCCACTGAGAGGTCTGGGGGCAGATGTCCAGATAGAGGGACTAGCAATGGCAGATCCTGATGTAGAATGAGCTTTGTAGGTTTGAGAAACTGAAGGCCACTTTAGTTGGAACTAGTTAAATATGAGGAGAGTGGAATTTGGGAGGTAGTATCTCACGATGATCTTAATTATCAGAAACCAAGCATTATGATTCAAATTAGCATAGACAATTAGGAAATACTTGATCTCACTTGGGATGTTTGGAGATAGGGTGGACTCCAAGGTTAGTTGATTCAATAGCTCACTGACATCATTAAATGTGCAGTTTTCCCCACCTTTTGCTATGCCATCTTTTGACAGTTTCCCTATTGATCTCAAGCTGGTTGCTATATTTAAACACAATACATGCCTTCCTTTTAGGATGAGGAAGGCTTTCCCAGAGGCAATTCATCTAATTTTCTCTCATGTATCATTTGGCTGAGTTTGGTCCATATCCATTTCTTAAAAAATTATGATAACAATGGAGTTACCATGCTTGGTTTTGCTCAGTGGTTCTCAACGTGTAATCCCTGAAACAGCAGCATCAGTATTACGTGGGAACTCAGAAATATGAGACTTAAGCAATCAGAAACTTCGAAAGTGGCCTCCAGTTATCAAAATTTTTACAAGCCCTCCAGGTGATTCTGATGGACAGTCATTTTTGTTTGTTTGTTTTCAGCTTTTAAGTATACATATTCAAAGTGGAACGAGGTATAAACCTGTGAGATCTAGTGACAATTGTGCCATAGTTTGAGAAAGCCAAGGAGAAGTGATCATCAGAACTTCTTCAGGTAAACACAGTCTGGGAAACCTCAGACATATTTTACTATGCCTTTGAGCAGAGGGAGAGAGGAAAGTAGATTTTTATTTACACCTGGAGCATTAAAGCTGTGCTTCATCTTAGTGAGTTTGTGGTATAAATCCCAAGTCACCTGGGATTTGAATAAGATTGACTCATAGTCATTTCAAGCCCCGGAGCAATCTGCTGCCTTCTCAGAAAGTTTACAACTTCCCCAGAAGGTTTGTCTTTCTTTTCTTCTTTTGAAAAAATCTTAAAAAAGACAGACATTATTTTTTAGAACACTTTTAAATTTACAGAAAAACTACAGAGATAGTACAGATAGTTTCCATATCTCACCCTCCAATTCCCTCTATTATTAATATTTTACATTAGTTTGCTATATTTATAATAATTAGTGAAGCAATTTTGATTCATTATTGTTAACTAAAGTTCATAATTTATTCAGATTTTCTTATTTTATCTAATGGCCCTTTCCTGTTCCAGGATTCCATTTAAGATGCTATATTATAGTTAGTTGTCTCCTTAGGTTCCTCTTGGGTGCGATAGTTTCTCAGACTTTCTTATTTTTGTTTTTTTGTTTTTTAAAATTTTTATTGGGGTATAGTTGATTTACCATGTTGTGTTAGTTTCAGGTGTTCAGCAAAGTGAATCAGCTCTATGTATATATATATCCCCATATCCCCTCTCTCTTGCGCCTCCCTCCCACCCTCCCTATCCCACCCCTCCAGGTCGTCACAAAGCATAGAGTTGATCTCCCTGTGTAATGCAGAAGCTTCCCACTAGCCACCCATTTTATATTTGGTAGTGTATATATGTCAATGCTCTCTCTTACTTTGTCCCAACTTCCCCTTCCCTGCCATGTCCTCAACTCCATTCTCTACATCTGTGTCTTTATTCTTGCCCTGCCACTACGTTCATCAGTACCATTTTTTTAGATTCCACATGTATGTGTTAGCATATGGTATTTGTTTTTCTCTTTCTGACTTATTTCACTCTGTGTGACAGACTCCAGGTCCATCTACCTCATGACAAATAACTCAATTTCGTTCCTTTTTATGGCCGAGTAATATTCCATTGTATATATGTACCATGTCTTCTTTATCCATTCATCGGTTGATGGACATTTAGGTTGCTTCCATGTCCTGGCTATTATAAATAGTGCTGCAGTGAACATTGGGGTACATATATCTTTTTGAATTATGGTTTTCTCAGGGTATATGCCCAGAAGTGGGATTGCTGGGTCATATGGTAGTTCTATTTTTAGTTTTTTAAGGAACCTCCATATTGTTCTCCATAGTAGCTGTATCACATTACATTCTCACCAACAGTGCAGGAGGGTTTTCTTTTCTCCACATCCTCTTCAGCATTTATTGTTTGTAGATTTTTTGATGATGGCCATTCTGACCCATGTGAGGTGATACCTCATTTTGGTTTGATTTGCATTTTTCTAATGATTAGTGATATTGAGCATCTTTTCATGTGTTTGTTGGCCATCTGTATGTCTTCTTTGAAGAAATGCCTATTTAGATCTTCTGCCCATTTTTTGATTGGGTTGTTTGTTTTCTTGATATTGAGCTGCATGTACTCTTTATGTATTTTGGAGTTAATCCTTTGCCTGTTGATTTACTTGCAAATATTTTCTCCCATCCTGAGGCTTTTTGTCTTTTTGTTTAGTTTCCTTTGCTGTGCAGAGGCTTTTAAGTTTCATTAGGTCCCACTTGTTTATTTTTGTTTTTATTTCCGTTACTCAAGGAGGTGGGTCAGAAAAGATCTTTCTGTGATTTACATCAGAGTATTCTTCCTATGTTTTTCTCTAGGAGTTTTATAGTGTCTGGCCTTCCATTTAGGTCTTTAATCCATTTTGAGTTTATTTTTGTGTATGGTGTTAGGGAGTGTTCTAATTTCATTCCTTTGATGTAGCTGTCCAGTTTTCCCAGCACCATTTATTGAAGAGGCTGTCTTTTTCCCATTGTATATCCTTGCCTCCTTTGTCATAGATTAGTTGACCATAGTTTATCTCTGGGCTTTCCATCCTGTTCTACTGATCTATATTTCTGTTTTTCTGCTAGTACCATATTTTATTGATTACTGTAGCTTTATAGTATAGTGTGAAGTCAGGGAGTCTGATTCCTCCAGCTTCGTTTTTTTCCCTCAAGATTGCTTTGGCTAGTCGAGGTCTTTTGTGTCTCCTATGGATTATTTTGTTGTAGTTCTATAAAAAAATGCCATTGGTAATTTGATAGGGATTGCACTGAATCTGTAGATCACTCTGGGTAGTATAGACATTTTCACAATGCTGATCTTCCAATCCAAGATAACAGTGTATCTCTCCGTCTTTTTGTGTCATCTTTGATTTCTTTCATCAGTGTCTTATAGTTTTCTGAGTACAGGCCTTTTATCTCCTTATTTAGGTTTATTCCTAGGTATTTTATCCTTTTTGTTGCAATGGTGAATGGGATTGTTTCCTTAGTTTCTCTTTCTGATTTTCTGTTGTTAGTGTATTGGAATGCAAGAGATTTCTGTGTGTTTAGACTTCCTTGTTTTTGTTGATTGACAGTTTTGGGGACTGCTTGTCAGACATACTGTAGGATGTCCTTCTACTAGAATTTGTCTGATGTTTTTCTCATAATTATACTGGGGTTGTGGGTTTTTGGGGAGGAAGATCACAGAAGTGTCATTTTCAAGAGTACATACTCTCAACATGATTCATGACTGTTGATGTTGACTTTGATCATCTGGCTAAAGTAGTTTTTCTCAGATTTCTCCTTTATGGTGAAGTATCTAAATAATTTATTTGGAATCCTTCTGCATGGGAGATTGTCTCTTTTCTGCATTTATTAATTTATTCAATCATTTATTTATATTTGTACAGACTTACAGATATCATAATTTGGATTATAACCCAATACTACATTATGTATCTTGTTGCTCAGATTATTCCAGTGTTGGTCATTGGTAGCTCTTTCAGTTGGCTCCTGTGCCCCTTTGACATACCTCTATCCGTGTGTGTGTGTGTGTGTGTGTGTGTGTGTGTGTGTGTGTGTGTGTGAGAGAGAGAGAGAGAGAGAGGATCATTTGAATATTTCCTGTTTCTGTCCTAGAATCAGCCATTTGACACTCAAGTTTGACAACCACTGGTTTAGGCCAGTCATTTGAAGAAAGAATATATGTTAGGGAGAAAAGCATAAAGACCACCACAGGAATCAGACCACCAGAAATATAGGCCAAAGTAAAGAGTTAAATGTTATTCCAAGTATAATTAAATGCCAGTGGAAGTGGCATTAGTCAGGGGAGCGGGATTCTTTGATCTATCTGCTAAACTGAGAGTAGACTGTAAAGAAAACAAGAGCAAAAGCAAATAGACAATTTAGGAAGTTATTACACTTAATCTGGAAAAAACAATGACTTGAAGTGAAGTGACAGTAGTGTGGATACTGAGAAGTGGCTGGATTTAGAATGTATTTCAGAGGTAGAACCAAAGTATCAGCTTTTGGACTGCTGAGTGATATGTGGGAGTGGGGTAGGGTGATGAAGGGAATGAAGAGACAAATCAAGGATCAAGGTGAAGGACAAAATAGTCAAGGAATCAAGAGCAAGGGGTGATTGGTGGTGCTATCAAGCGCGATAGGAAAGCTTGCAGAGGTGTAGGCTTTGGGTTTGAAAATCAAGAGTTCTGTGTTGGATGCTAAATTTGAGATACCTGTTAAACATACAATTCACATCAAATGGATTGCTTGCAGTTTTGCAAGTAGATATGCAGATTTGAACTTGGGGAGATGTCAGGGTTGGAGATGTAAATTTGGGAATGCTTAGCACCTAGATAGTATTCAAAGTCATGTGAATACATGATAATGCCTTTGGGGGAGAATTTGAGTAGACAAGTGGGTGAGGGATAACAGTCAGAAGTTGGACAGAGGAGAAAGACCCATGAAAGGAGACAATGAGAGAACAACTAATGGGAAAAAAACATGGAGACTGTCCTGGTTTCACAGAAGCCAAGGTAATAATGTTTTTTGGGAAGGAGGTAGTCATAACACTATAGAATGCTGCTGAAAGTGAGGAAGATGAAAGCAGAGAATTGCCCATTGAATTTGGCTATGAGGAGTTACTTGGTAATTTTGTTAAGGAGCTGTTTCAGTGGAGTGGTGGGGAAGAAAGTTTGTTGGGCTGGTTTCAGAGAGACTAGAGAGTGAGGAAGTCTAGAGTGACTATCGACAACTCTAAATGGATTTTATTGTACCTGGTGTCAAAAATGGAATAGAGGCTTTAAGGTGATAAGGGCTCAAGGAAGATTTCTTTTTAAGATGGGAAATATTTGAATATGCTTGTATGCCAGTGGGAATGAACCAGTTGAGAGGAGTATAGTAGCGTAGAAAAGAGAGGAGATAATTGTTATTTAGCAGAGAATCAAGGGACTTTACTATGGAATGGTTACATTTCGATAAAGAGAAAAGAGAAATAGGAAAAGGTCTGAATAATGTGAGGCCCTAGTAACTAAAGAGAGTAAGTGAAGTATGCCAAATACAAACTTAAATTTAGGACTTGGGCTTGCTGCAATTCTGACTCTCAAATCTATATCTGAATCTTTTTTTATTATTAAGAAAATGCTAATTTAATTAATATTAATATAGACATCCATTGCTGTCCAAACTCACTTTTTAAATATTGAAGAATAGTTGATTTATGATATTGTGTTAGTTTCAGGTGTTGATAGACATCTTTTCTGCATGCGTCTTAAACTGAAGGGTTATACAGGGATGCCTGTGTTGAAAAGAAGCAAAGAAGTACAAATGAAATTTAGTTAAATCGAAAACCATCCTGGCTAATAAATTTACCAAGGGGGATTGCAGGAATTAACTACAACAAGATAGAAGAAGCAGTATAAACAAGAAAAGAAATATATCCGAAAAAATCAAGTGACAACTGTAATTGGCTTCTGAAGGAGAGAGAACTCAGATCAAATTGAAAGACAGGAAGAGTAGAAGAAGGTTAATTGGAAATAGTTATTTATAGGTTTGTATCTCTTCCACTCCTTAGTTTATGAAAGTACAGACTGTGTTATGCTTATGTAGGTAAGAATTGTGTATGAAAAAAATAAACAGATTCTGGTGATTTTTCAGAACTATACTGACAGTACCATCTTTGAAATTGCGTTGTGACCTTCTAGGACAGGACTGAAAGGTCTGCAGTTGACAACTTAGCCTGAGCGAAAGAGCAGACAGATTAGCAGGATGCTGGTAGCACATGGGCCATACCCTATCACTAAAGACATTATTCTCCCCCTTCCCAGTGCCTCCTTTACATCCTGTATGCACGCCAATATTTGTCTTTCATGACAAGGAGGTAGCTATTGTAGAAAGGTGGTAGAATGGGATGGTTAAGAATTTGGGCTTTGGGGTTAGGTAACCTGTGTTTGAATCTCAGCTTATTGCTCATTATTTAAACTTTTTTTTGGAGTTTCAGTTTTCTCACCTGTCAAACTGGAAAAAGAACAATACTCCTACCCTGCTGGGAGGTTTACAACCAATAATACACTGAATTACACTTTTTAAAGAAAATATTCCTCCATACATGGAAGAGAAAGTAAAAACATTTCATCACCTACAATGAATAAGGTGTTTTATGTGCATTATAAAATTTATCATTTTTAGAACCCTTTGAGTTAGTTGGTTTTTTCCTCCAATTTTTTGATGAGGAAACTGATGTTTATCAAGATTAAAAACTCCAGTGGGTTAATTAAACCCCAGGTCTGTTTAATTCAAAACCTATGTTCTTTTCCTTACATGATGCTTCCATTCATTCAGCTAATTTTAGACTGAGGTCAAAAATAGATAACCATGATTTTAAAGCTAACATAATTTTGATTTGTATCTGTTTTGGAATACCGTTTATGCAGACATGTCCACTGTTATGTCCATTCTTTATTTTAAAAGTGTTTTACAATGTTGGCTACAAATTGGAATAGTCTGGGTGGATTAACAATATTATTGTCTATATCCAACCCAGAGATGCTGAATTAATCATTCTGAGGGGTTTAGGCACTGAGATTTTTAAGCTCCCTGGATTATTCTAATGCATAGTCAAGATTGAGAAACATTGCACTACAGGAAACTACATTCCCCACAGCCTTTCTGAGCAGCAGAATGTTATGTTTTGGGTCATGTAATCCTGTAATACTCACTCATTCCCCCACAATTGAATGGTTAAATGCCCATGACATGCCTTTGTACTACAAGATAAAACTGGTTAATCAAATGCCCTCTTTTTTTAAAAAAAAACTTAATTGGGAAATATCATGGAAAGAAGGTTGTAAGCTAATAGTTCCCAAACTTTATTGGACATTAGAATCATCTGGAAGCTTCTAAAACTTCCAACGGTCTGTCTTGACTCAAACATCAAATCAGAATGTCTAGGGTGGGAGCCAGCATTGGCAGTTTTTAAATATCCCAGGTAATTACAAGATGCATCAAAATTTGGGAACCACTGCAGTAAGTAGTGGGAGCTTAAACCTAATGGTCACGATGTAGAGCAGCATTTCTCAAACTTCGGTGCTGATTCTGATTCACTAGGTCTGGAGTGGAGCCCAAAATCCTGTATTTCTACAAGCTCCCAGGAGAAACGGATGATGCTGGTCCACAGACCACACTTTGAGTAGCAGTGAGAGAGTCTAAGGAACCCTGGGGGGTGGCACAAATCAGAAGCAGGGAATGGATATTATTAGAGTAACAACAATAAAAGATAGAACGGAATGTGAGATGGGTGGTCTATAGGAAGAGGAGAATGGAACAAACATTTTTTGAATTAACCCTGAAACAGCACTGCAATAAATATCCCTGAGGTCCTCATGCTGAGATTCCTAGAGGTTGCTTGAATACAGAAGGACCTTTAAGTTCCTGTTGTTCCTTAAAATATAGTTTGGGTTTCCTGGGTTTCTTGGCATGTGTTATTTATTTATTTATTTATTTAAATTAATTAATTTATGCATTGGCTGCGTTGGGTCTTCGTTGCTGCATGCAGGCTTTCTCTAGTTGCGGCGTGCGGGGGCTACTCTTTGCTGCATTGCTCGGGCTTCTCTTTGCGGCAGAGTCTCGTTGCAGAGCACAGGCTCTAGGGGTACAGGCTTCAGTAGTTGTGGCGCACGGGCTTAGTTGCTCTGGGGTATGTGGGATCTTCCCCGACCAGGGCTTGAGCCCGTGTCCCCTGCATGGGTAGGTGGATTCTTTACCACTCCTCCACCAGGGAAGTCCCATTGGCATGTGTATTTTTATACTGAACTTTCATTTACTGAAGCAAGCTGCACCAGACACTGTGGTTTACCCAAGATGGTTTCTCTTTTCTCTCTTTTCAGTTTTGTTTGCTTATTGTATGAGTTATCTATTGCTGTCTAACAGATTATCCTCAAAATTTAGTGGCTTAAAACAACAAATATTTATAATCTTATAGTCCTGTGGGTCAGGAATTCCGGAGCAGCCTGTTTGGGGAGTTCTGGCTCAGGATCTCTCATGAACGTGAATCAGAATAATGACAAGGGCTGCAATCATCTGATGACTTGGCTGGAGCTGGGGGATCTGCTTCCAAGAGGACTGGCTCACAAGGCTGTGGATTGGAGGCCTCAGTTCTCTACCATGCGGGATGCTCCTTAGAGTGTCCTCGCAATATGGTTGGTTGTTTCCTTCAGAGTGAATGATTCAAGAGAGAGATTGACCAACATGGACGTTGCAATGTGTTTTATGCCCTACGATTTAAGTCATATACCATCACTTCTATTCTATTTGTTAGAAGTGAGCCACTGAGTCCAGCCCACAGTCAAAGGAAGGGAAATTAGAGTCTAGCTTTTGAAAGGAGTGCCAGAGAATTTGTGGACATATTTAAATAAACACAAGTGTTTACTCTTTCACATAGCCATGTGTTTTAGGGAAAGCTGCTTACATTGTCAACAGGTTCTCAAAATGGTTCTCAAAGTGCATCAAAATTGCTTTGGGAACTGAGTTTGCAAATACTTGGGACCTATCCTAGGAGAACTGAATAAAAAACTCTGGGGGTAGGGCAGTGATCTGAGTTAACAGGCTCTCCAGCTGATTCTAAAGCATACTCAAGTTTGAGAACCATCAGCCTCAGCTGGTCTTGATGATTCAATTACCATCAACAGCTTGTACTATTAGCCAAGAGTATATACGTGTTGGGGGCTGCTGGGAAAGGTTTTGTTTCTGGAAAGCTGCAGCTACTGGGTGCGCTTGGGTGCGTGGTGTTGAAGTGGCTGCGAGCCATCTTGCTACCAGCCTGACGAGGAAGGCATCTGTTAGAGCAGGAGTGGCAGAACTTTAGAGGTGCATAGCTGTGACCTGAATACACATTTACAGAAGTCTGCATTATGAACTTGTGACTGGGTGAGCTGATAAATTTCCTTATACTTAGGCCAATTTGAAGCAATGTTTTCTGTTACTTGCTGTTGATATCCTGATTGACAAACTGAGTATTTGTAACTTCAAGTGGTTGGTTCTGTGATTTTTATCAATCCTGTCTGCACGTTTGGGTTATATGAACTGTTTTAAAAAATACCACTCTTGGGCTCACTTTTAAAGAATCTGAGTGAAGTAGTCCAGCATGGAGCCTGGAGATGGAATTTTTTTATAGGTGATTTTGAAGCGCAGGCAACATTGAGAACCATTGGTAACAACAACTACTGAGGGTCTGTTTGTCCTCGTATTGAAACATTTTTTCTTCTAATATTCCTGAAGTATTCTAGGATGAGAACTTCATGAACTAAGGAGTAGGTAGGCAATATCCTTATAGGAAGTGGAATAGTGCTTGCTTTTCTTACACAGCTGATACTAAAATAACCTTGCTAGGTTACCATGACTTTTCTAAAGTTACGAACTAATTCCTTCTAGTTAAGTGACTTGTCTTGAACTCTAATACTTCTAGTTTATTCTCTCAGTCCCCAGGTTCTCGGTGGTTATAAGAGCACATCTGTGAGGCAGCATTTCTTATCAGTTCTTGGAGAAATCATTTTTGTTGCTTTTCTTTTGCTTCCCATAAATAGGCAATTCCACCAACACTTACTCTAAAATCACTGAAAAATTTTTTTCTGTCTAGGTTTTGAATTTTTCTGTTTTTTTCCCACCTATTTCCCACCATCACTTCTCACTTTGTAATTATTATTTCATCCTGAAATAATCCACTAAGAGACATATATCAGAATTTTCATTATAACATTGTGGGAAGTATTTGGGCTTTGATGGTAAGCTCAGTATTCATCACTTGGGGAATGGAAAAACAAAATATGGTGGATATACTCCAAGGAATACTTTGCTGCAGTTAGAAGTAACGAACTAGATGTACATTTAACCGTATGATTAGAATTTAAAAACATAGTGTTGAGTGAAAAACAAGCAGGTCTAAGTCTACAGCATAATGCAAAATTTTTGGAAGCTAAAAACACATTGACCTCAAAATAACATGAATACATTATATTTAAAGAAATATATATAGTTTGTTTCTACACACGTACATGTACATTCAAATTATATATGTGTATATATATAGTTAGTGTGAAACACCGTATGCTTCCTGTAAAGGAGGGGAAAGGAGGAAAACTATTAATGAAGAGGGGAAATATAAACACAAATCTTTTACGGAGTGAAAAATGAGGGTATCCCATGGACAGAGGATTATGATTAGCCAAGCTTTGTACCTGAGTACCCCTGCCCCCGCCAACCTTGTAAAGGTCTCTAAAACCTTGAAATATGCTATGGGATTTGAAAACCCTATTTGAGTTTGAGAACTGCATATTAAATAGGAATAAACAAGACAAAGTTGAAGTGTAAGGGCTTTGTATAAACAAGTGTCAGGGTGACTGTCTATTTACACAGCTCTTAGGCTGTACAAGGGGCCAACCCAGGGTGAAAGAGGAGTTAAAATGTAGCCAGTGCTCCCTTTGCTGTGGGAGAACTACTTAACACTTCACAGGAAAACACCATATGGACTAGTGGAGCCCCTGTTGGGACTTTTATTTTGGGAGTTTAGTGTAAGCTCCAGGAAAGAGAGATTGTTTCCTTCATACAGTGTGCCAGTGCTTAGCACAATACTGGGTCACATGGTTAGTCCCTGATAAACATTCGTGGAAAGAATGAATTTTCAGTGTTTGGCACAGTATTTGGGCAGCTCGAAGTTTCTAGAAATCCCAGTTTCTTTAAGTGGAGTATTATCCTGGTAAATCTGGTTCAAGACTTCCCTCATACATATGCAGACAAATTAAATATTTTCGGTAGTTTGTGGAAAAATGCTTTAAGCAGAAGCATGTCAGTACGGCAGGCAGTATGCTCTGGTGGTCAAGGGCGTGGGCCCTGGACATGGGCAGGGTCGATTTGAAAGCCTTAGCCCTGGGACACCACCGCCGCCATCATCAACAACACCTGGGAACTTGCTAGAACAGTGTTGCTTGGGGTCTTACCCAGGTGTGCTGAATCAGAAACTCGAATTGGTGCCGCCATCTGATTTAACAGGATCTCCAGGTGATTCTGATACAGGCTAATATTTGAGAACTCCAAGCTTGAACTATTAATTGTACTACATTCCCCTCCACTTTTTCTTTCTTTTGGGACCCATTTGATTGGAGGTCCCAAATAATTGCTGTGTTCTGACCCTATTTTTCCATTTGCAGATAACGGAGAAACGAAAACTCTTCTATGTGGCATATAGTATTAAGATTGGTTTTGGATTCAGTGGGGCCTGATTGTATTTGCTGTTCAGTTTATTTCCCAGAGTAGCACATATGTGGTCTGGAGACTAGAAGACCTAACAGAAAAAGATGAAATAAAAGTAGACACCCTTTCATTGTAATAAGTAGTTCTTTCTACTCGCTTATTCCAGTATTGTTCAAGTTGGCTATGTGTGGTATTGTGAAATAGGCAAAAGATGAGTTACATAGGAAGAGAGGGCCAGTATTTAATATTGATATGAAAATCATGATGGGAAGGAAGAAATGAATCAATTACTTGGAAATAAGTAAATGCTAAACAACAATAACTCAATAATGAAATATATGTCAAGGAAGCATTTGAGAAATTGTCTTGTTACAGGGAGGGTCATGTACTGAATGAGTTATTGAGTTAAGGAACATTGTTTCATCTTAGTCCGCTAGAACAAAAGAGAGCAATGATTATCAATTAATGGTAATACAATTGCCTTTTACTGCCAGAAACCTAGAAGCTTCTCTGAAGTGAAACAGTAATGGTAAAATATGAGGTAACAAGAAGTATTATGCTTGTATTATCACTGGCGCACATAAGGCCTCTTTGTTTTCCTTTTATATTTATTATTTCTTCTACTCCCTCAGGTAACCATTCTGGTGCATTTTATGTATATTCTCTTTTTGGGGTAAAATTTGTATTTTGTATACGTTTAAAAACTGCACAGAATGTTAAGTATACAAAAATAGAAAATCACAATACTTCAATAGTAATAAACTCATGGCCCAGATTATTTTATCTATAATTCTGCCCTCTTAACCACTTATTCCCACCCTACCCAGATTATTGTGAAGCAATTGCAGACTTCACTTTTTATCTTATGTGTTTTAAATTTCGATAAATGATATTTTTATAGTATTTTGTATAATCCTTAACACAGTTTTTTGGTGACCTAGTTTTGTGATTGTGGGAACATCTAGCCTACCACTTCTTACGACTTCATGGTACACTGTGGTTTATCTATCGCATACCGGGCTTCTATCTTCCCATTGTATTGGGTTGGCCAAAAAGACCATTCAGTTAGTGAATACAGTCAATAAAATTCTTGGTGAAAATGAAAAATGCGTTTTGTCTTTAAAGCTGAACGCATGTTTTGACCAACCCAGTAGCACCAGAGAGATAGCTGGAGTTCCTTCATCGCCATCCTGTCACCAACGGAACTGCAATAAACACCTTTACACTGGACCGCTAATGGATGTGCGTGAGAGTTGTGTGATAAATGCTCAGATGTGGAATTTCAGGTCCAAGAGTATGTAATTACTTCACTTGATGGAGTGCTGCCAGATTGGTGCCGACATTCTAGAGATCAATCTGTACGCTCACCAGGAACACTTGGTGTTCTCTAGCAATTTTTCCCCCAGTTTATTAGGCATAAAATGATACTGCATTATTTTAATTTGCATTTTTCTGATTACTAATAGGTATGACCATCTTTTCACATGCTTATTAGCTTTTTGGGTTCTGTAAAAATTGTTGATATCACTTACCTGTTTGAATTTTTTATCATAGTGATTTACAGGAATTCGTTTTTTAACAGTTGGATGATTGTTAGGTTTGTACATTGGTAGTATCTTCACATTTGTCATCTGTTCAACTCTTTCCATGGTGTCTTTCTGTAGAAATTCTTATTTTTGGTACAAATTCAGCGTGTTTTTTGTTTTTGTTTCTTTTGCCTCGTGGTTTGTGTTTCTGTTGGCCTCAGTCATCTCTGCCTTTACCTTGAGGATATCTTTTTATATTTTGTTGACTTTATAGTTTACCATTCATGTTTAGGTCTTTATTCCATTTGGAGTCTACCCTTATGAATGAAGTGGGAATCCATTTTAATTTTTCTAAATGTATGAACCAGTTTTCCCAGCTCTCTAAATCATCCTTTCACCATTGATTTGTGCTGCCATTTTTATTACATATTAAGTTACCATTATATAAATAAGTCTATCTCAGCTCTTCACACTATCCCATTAGATTATTTCTGTTTTTGTACTAGTACCATCCTAATTTTTTTCTTAGTGTTTATAGTATATCTTCATGTCTGTGGTACAACATCATAACATTTTCTTAGTTCTTCCTTTTCAAGGATGTTTGTACCTTTATGTTCATACACATTTTAAAATAAATGCGTTCCTTGAATCCAGCTGGAGTTTGGATTAGGGTTACATTAATTTTGATTAATCTAGGGGATGAAAAATATTTCATAATGAATCCTTTCACCTGTGATTATGGATATCTCTGTCAGTCACCTTCTATGTCTCTCATTAGATTTTAAAAAATTTCTTGTTTTTGTTGCTATTAAATATAACTTATTTTTAAGTCAGAGAAAGACAAATATGATATCGCTTATATGTGGAATCTAAAAAATAATACAAATGTTCTTATTTACAAAACAAATAGAGTCACAGATGTAGAAAACAAACAGTTATCAAGGGGGGAAGCGGGGGTGGGAGCAGGGATAAATTGGGAGACTGGGATTGACAAATATACACTACTATATAAAAATAGATAACTAATAAGGACCTACTGTATAGCACAGGGAACTCTTAATACTCTGTAATAACCTATATGGGAAAAGAATCTAAAAAAGAGTGAATATATGTGTATGTATATCTGATTCACTTTGTAGTACAGCAGAAACTAATATGACGTAAATCAACTATGTAAAATAGATATCTAGTGGGAAGCTGCTGCATAATACAGGGAGATAAACTCGATGATGGGTGATAACTTAGGGGACTGGGATAGGGAAGGCGGGAAGGAGTTGCGGTGGCAGGCGATATGGGGATATATGTGTAGATGCAGCTGATTCACTTTATTGTACAGCAAAAACTGGCACAACAGTGTGAAGCAATTTTATTCCAATAAAGGGCTTAAAAATAAAAAAAAAAAACTTATTTTTATGTTTCCTAGATGGTCATCTCAGGCTTAGAGAAATGATACTGATTTTTCTTTTTTTGCGGCGGGGGGGGTGGTGTGGGGTGTGGGATGGGCAGATTTTTGAATCCAGTTTTAACTGAATATTCTCATTCTAATAGTTTCTCTCAATTATTTTTCATCCTCTTCCTCCTCAATATTTTCTGCAGATTTTTTGTAGCTATTCTTAGTCAGACTTGGGAAATTCTCCTTCATTCCTGGATTGCTGATGTTTTCTTATGAATTCATGAATGGATGTTGAATTTTAGCAGAAACAGTTTTGTGTCTATTGAGAATTTTTTTTTTTTTTTTTTTTTTCCTATTAGTCAGTTGTTGGCACTTCTATCTTTCACATGGTTTCTTTTGAAAGCTTACTCATTTTCTTGTATTTTGAGTGATTCAATCTGAGCTTCCAACTTTGTCTTGAGCTTTTGCCATACTGCTTATTCCAAATATTTTGATTTAAAAAATTTCACCTGTTGTCACTTACAAAGCTTTTTTATTGTGGTATAAATTCCTAACATGAGAACTGCCCTCTTAAATTAAGTGTGTAATACAGTATAAACTATAGGCCTGCTGCTCTACAGCAGATCACTGGAACTTGCTCATCTTGAATAACTACAACTTTATACCCGTTAAACAGCTTCTCCCTGTTTTCCCCTCTCCCCAGTCCCTGGAAGACACCATTCTATTTCTGTGAGTATGAATATTTTAGGTAACTAATAAGTAGAATAATGCGGTATTTACGTTTTGTGACTTTTATTTCACTTAGCATAATGTCCTTCAGGTGCATTGATGTTATCACATATAGAAGGATTTTCTTTAAAGGCTAAATAATATACCATTGTGTATACACACCACTTTTTTTATCTACTCATCAATGTACATTTAGGTGGTTTCCATGTCTTGGTTATTGTGGATAATGCTGCAATGAATGTGGGAATGCAGCTATCTCTTAGAGATCTTGATTTCAATTTTTTTGGATATATACCCAAAAGTGGGATTGTTGGGTACATTTTTATCTTTTTGAGGAGGCATCATACTGTTTTACATAGTGGCTGCACCATTTTGCATTCCAACCAACAGTGTGTAAATTTCCAATTTCTCCATCTTCTGGCCAACACTTATTCTCCCCCCACCCCCCCCCCCCTTTTTTTTTGATAATAGCCACACTAACAGATGTAAAGTAATATCTTACTGTGGTTTTGATTTGTATTTCCCCGAAGTTAAGAATCTTTTTACCACTTGGATGTTGTCTTTGGAGAAAGGTCTATTCAAGTCTTTCGCCCATTTAAAAAAATCAAGTTGCTTGGGTTTTATTTCATTTTCTGCTAATGAGTTGTAGGAGTTCTTCATATTTTGGATATTAACCTCTTATCAGATACATTGCAAATATTTTCTTTTGTAGGTGGCCTTTGACTCTGTTGATGGTTTCCTTTGCTGTGTAGAAGTGTTTTAGTTTAGTAGTCCCACTTGTCTATTTTTGCTCTTTCTTGTCTGTGTTTCTGCTGTCATATCAAAGAAATTATTACCTAGACCAATGTTTTGAAGCTTTCTCCTATGTTTTCTTGTGGAAGTTTTGTAGACTTAAATATAACACCTGACTCTTTAATCAATTTGAGGTGGTTTTAGTATATGGCATAAGATAGAGGTCCAATTGCATTCTTTTGCATGTGGAAATCCAGTTTTCCAAGCATCATTTGTTGAAGAATCTGTCCTTTCTCCATTGTGTGTTCTTGGGACTCTTGTTATAGGTTAATTAACTGTATATGTGTGGGTTTATTTCTGGGATCTCTATTCTGTTCCATTGGTCTATATTGTCTGTCTGTTTGCCTACACTATGCTGTTTTGATTACTGTAGTTTTGTAATATAGTTTGGTATTAGGAATTCTGATGCCTTCAGCCTTATTCTCCTTTATCAAGTTGCTTTGGCTATTCAGGGTCTTCTGTGGTTCTATATGTGAATTTTAGGATTGCTTTTTCTATTTCTGAAAAAAAATTTGCATTGAGATTTTGTTAAGAGCTGTATTGGATCTATAGATGTGTTTGGGTAGTATTTTAGCAGTCTTCATGTAATATCTTTCACTTTAAGCATATTTATTAGGCCTATTTAAAATAATCTATCAGCTCTAATAATTCTGTTTCACATGGTATATATTGGTGTCTTAAAAGTTTATTTTGGTGTCTTCGGTCTTAGGTTGCTTTTCACTTATGCTCTCATGCTCTCTTACTATTAGCTATTATGTATAATCATGTATATTGGAGAAGGACCAAACAGGTCCTAATCTGCATCCCTCTCTGTGAATTCAAAAGAGAGGGGCAGGGGAGAGGTGAGTGAGAGTCAGGGCAGAGAATTCCAAACACCACAAAACCATTGTGTGATGCTATCACACCTCTAGGTCAGGCTTTTGCCTTTAAACTTCAGAGGTACTGAAATTAGGATATGAGAGAAATGGGATATGATATAACCGTCTTGGGGTTTAGAGAAGTAGTAAGTGATGAATGAATACTCAAGGATGGCTCTTCTCATTAAGTCCTCACCTCAGGAGGGCTCTATATTGCTCTGGTTTTATTCTATCCATGCTGGCCCCAGTGAACTAATGACTTTTTTAAATGGAACCACTTTTTCCAGTGCAATCTGGAAATCTTAATTCCAAACCATCGTTTACTGACACCCTCACCCAAGACACTCATCCTGCAGAGAATCTGATCTTCTAAGTACACGGCCATGGAAGAGAAAGAAAGAGTAATTGCATAATAGTCCAAGGGTAACAATCTTTTACATGAGGCTAATAGTGAAACAATCCAATGTGGCACTACACTGAATTTAAAGAGGAAACTATGCTTGTTTTCCTCAGGAAATTGTATTTCTATCAGTAATAGGACTTAAGCATAATTTATGGCATTTTTGTTGGCTGTAAATTCAGAAACAATATATTCAGCAAACTCTGCAGAGTTTGACTATAATGTTCTGACTCTAAACACATTTTTGGGTGACATGAGATTTGGTGGAATTGAGTTGAAGAGAGTAGGTTGTGAGAATTGGCAGGAAGGCTAAATCTTGGGAGATAGGCAGGAGTTAGCCCAGGGAAACTGCTGGCTAGTGAGGAGCACTGTACGGGAGCATAAGCACAGTGTGCGGCATATCTGTTCAGGAGACCACAGGTATTCTGAAAAAAGAATGTGATTAGGTGACAAATGATACTGGGGAATGAATGAAGGTAGGGCCAAACCATGGTAGGCTTTGTGTAACATGCTAAGGACTGGAGCTTTATGTTAAAGACGATGAAGAAAGTTGGTAGTATTGATGCAAAGTAAAATATATTGTAACAGACAAGTGTAATTTATTTGGTTAAGCAATATTATATGGATAATAAACCTTCTAAGTGGTTTGGACTTAAAGACAGAATTATTTGTACTGTTTTGTTTTTCATAGGTGGGTTTTGTTTTTAGTAGGTGTGTTCCAAATATTACATGTGACATACTTAAATCTTCATTATTTATCTGAAGTACATATTTAACTGGGAATTCTGTTTTTATTTGATCTATGAATAGGATGTATTAAGTCAAAAGAATCAGGTGAACATGACCCAGGCAATAAAAGAATATCTTGATCAGAAAGATGAGAGATGCTGTTTGATAAAGAGACCATTTTTGATATTTTAGGCCACAATAGAGTGAGAGGCCGGCTTGGAGTTTTGTAATGAATTTGTACAGGAGTACCTATGGAAAGGGGTTTGAATTCAGGTTGAACTTTTGACTGTGAGTAGGTGGGAGCCCATGGAGAAGTGCTTCCCACTTCTTCCACTGGACATGTGGCTTGAGATGAGTTCTGTGAGGGTCTCACACGATGGAGCAACCAGCCACTTGGTGGCAGCCAATTCTACAGATCCTTGTCCTGTTTTTCCTTCCTTCTTTTTTACTTTTACTGTTGTTTTCTAGGGTTATATTGCCAATAAAGTACTCCTACATAAGGAAAAATGGAACAGGGAAAAACTTCCGCTGAAATAGGGAACAAAGTAATATGGTAGAAGTAAATTGAAGCAATTAATCACTAGTTTCAATAGAGAGTAAAATTAGCAAAGAGAACAGTAGGTTAAAACAAACCTCTTGCCTATCTGGAAGGGATAAATATGTCAGATGTATACTAAACTAAAAGCTATGGTAGCTACATCTCAGACAAAAAAGCATTTTTAAGGATATAGAAGATGCCTACAGATTTAAACCTAAAAGAACCCAACACCTGTAAATATTTAAAAGTAGATAAAACCGAGAGAACAGAGAACCATCATAGTCTAATTGGGCTTGTAGCAAAAAGGACAGCCTTCATTGCTCTGAGTCCCATTTCTTATATCTTAAGGCCAGCAAGGAAGGGTGAGACAACCGGGAGTTCCAGATTGAGGGGGTAGTTATCCAGTCAAATGTGGACAAGTGGTCAAATAGAATGAATAATGAAAAAAATGGAGTAAAAAATAGGTCACTGCAGATCTTTGTAAAAATACTTCTAGAAAAGAGAAGCCATATTTCAGAAGGTCTAAGACTGAGTGTGAACTGACAGTGTAGCCATAAGGAACTTTTGAATCTCTTTAATGCCACTGGCAGCCATAGGAATCTTGGCATGGTAATGAGGCTTCTTCAGCCGTATTGCGTTTTCTGTTGCCCTAACTGTGCTCAGGTTGGGGTTTCTCTCAGGGGCAGCAGCTCTCAAATTCCTAGCCATAAGTGAGGCATAAGTCCACTAAATTCTAATTTCCAAACTTACAGGAGAATTTAAATTATTCTTTTTCAGTAAGTCATTGAACAAAGGGAGAGTGATAGGGTAGGACAGTAACCATCAGGGTCTATCAGGAAAAACAAAGAACTCACACTAGATCATTTAACAAAAATAATTTATTATAACAAATTGATTACTTAGGTGACTAAAGAAGCAACTAGGGGTTCTCACAGAAACTCGGGGCCATTGTAGGGTGAAAGGGAACAGGGAGGAAAGCGGTGATGTCTAGAACTGTGGAGAGGGCTGCCTTATGGGATCTAGGACCTCAGAGGGAAGGGCTGTTCCGTGGTAGCTGGAGCCATAGAACAGGCAAAATCATTGCTGGCAGCATTGCCTAAGTTAGAGGAGGAGGCAGAAATATTCTCACTCCCTTTAGTTTTTCATCAGTGCCTCCAGTTAACTGATGGTATCTGGAAGGCAGATGGCAAGGCAGATGAGGCAGAGAGTGGGAGATAGGTCTGAGAACAGGCAGGCAAATGATATCCTGAGTGGGCAGGAGTGGAATATATGCCTTCTTCCCTCTCTTGCCTCTGCTCTAGGATAACCCTCTTCCTCTCTAGCTAATCAGGGAATAAATAAATACTTACTCTTCTTATTATATAGTAAGTGGTACTTTGAGTTTCTATCTCCCACAACCTTTCAAAACTTGGAGGTAAGAACATGGTATCTTTTTCTCTGCAGTTGATCCCACAGTTCTAAGCTGTTGTATTACCTATCTAGGGAGAAAAAAAGGAGGGGTCTCTAGTGGAGACTATTGGTCCTAGAGTCTGGACAAGACTTGAATATCCAGGCAGGATTTAGAGGACATAAACCACAGATATAACATACAAATTTGTACATGATACTCCAGATGTAGCTTACCTGCTTATGAATACATGATACTTTTATTAAAGGTATCCATCAAGAAAATATAGCTTGATCAGAAAATTTTACCCTTGTTAAATTAGCCTGAGTTTGTTTTGGCTTTTTTAGGCATTTCAATGCACAGAATTATTTGTAGTTTTTCTTTTTTTGTGTCAACTACTATCAAGCTTGGTTTTACAAAGCATTCTTGGATATTTTATTCTCTAGGTCATAAAAGCAAAGCTCTTATGTCTGCTCTCTTTGAGAGAGGATGAGATTTTGATTGTTTCATATAACAATTGACTATTCCTCCTAGCTTATCTACAAAATTGATAGACTTTTAAAATCTTTTCCTAGGATGTTGATAAAATACTGATACTATTAATTTTCTTAGTATCTATCCACTAATTGATCCTCTTTGGGCATAGTTGTTTAATAGAAACCTGCCTAGCCATATACTCTGCCAATTCATGTTTCTCCACCTTATCCTGGAATGATATCTGCAATATAACTACGATCAATGAATGCTGCAAACCTCTTTCTTAGGTAAAGCCATTAATTTAACAGAGCTTGTTCTTGAATTCATACTGCTTTATAATGGTGACTACTTTCTATAAGTGCTCACAAATTATTTGATAGCTATTAATAGAACTTAATGGGAGAATGAAGGAAACATACTGGTCTAATGTCTAAGGATACCTGTTAGGCACTTTTTCTTCATTCTTTTAAAACTATTTCCATTCTGTATGACTTTACAGAATAAAATTACTACTTCTGGGAACCCATAGACAAGGTCTTGTAGTGTTATGCATTAATGAGTTTTCTTGGGGTGGAACAAATGAGATATTCTTCCCATGTATTTTTTTAAATTTGGAAAAACATAACAAATGGGGAAATCAAAACTAGCTAGGAAAACTGAGCTCACTTTCTCCCAAGGACACACCAAAACTATAACTACATATAGAACAGCTCTTCTAAAATTGAGGACATAAGGGGAAAAAACCACACTGAGATGGGTAGGAGGGATTAACCATCTTTGGTGGTTAACCCAAAAGAGTAAGAGGATATCACAAACTTGGAGGTTCTCTTTTAAGGAGCAAGGGATTTGAGCTCCGCTTTGAACATACCAGCCTTAGGGACCAGCACTGGGAAGATGAGCTCCCTTAACTGGTTTTGAAAACCAGCAGGGCTTACAATCAGGAGAACTGGAAGAGTTTAGGAAACTGAGACTCTGCTCTTAAAGGCTGTGCCCACAAACTTGCTCAAAGTTCCAATGCAGGGGCAGCAGTTTGAAAAGCACCTTGTGCTCTAGCCAGCCTGCCAAAACCACATCAGCAACTACCTCCTCAGCCTGCGCCTGGATCTGGCTCCAACCCCTCACCAAGGCAGTGGCCCCTGGTGCACCCTGGGAGAAGCCCTAGCTTACATTGGGCTCTGGCTCTAGCATACCCTGAAGAAACCCCTGGCCTGTGCTGGACTATTGCTCCAGCCCCTATACTCTGCCAAGGTGGCAGCCCCCAGAGTTGCTGAACTTTTGTTCTACCAAGGTGGTGGCCCCAGTGCACCCCAGAAAAAGCCCCAAGCTTGTGCTCACTTAGCTCCAGCCCTCCCATCAAAGCCATTGGATATTTGCAGTCTGCAAAGGGACACTCCTACCAAGGACACACCTTCAAGACAGAGATGTAACTGTTTCTAATTCTAATTCATAGAGACACAAAAAGTCAAATAACAAGAAGACAAGTATATCCCCCAACCAACCCCCCCCAAAAAAATCCCCCCAAACAAACGAACAAAACAGAACAAGATAAAACCCCAGCAAAAACTCTAATGAAATGGAGATAAGCAATTTGCCTGATAAAGGGTTCAAAGCAACAGTCATAAAAGTGCTCACCATACTTGGGAGAATAGAGGAACACAGTGATAACGTCAAAGAATTAGAAAACATAAAAATGACCAATCAGACGTGAAGACTATGACAACTGAAGTGAAAAATACACCAGAGGGAATCAACCACAGATTACGTGGTAAAGAACACAAGTGATCAGGAAGACAGAATAGTGGCTATCACCCAGTCCGAAGAGCAAAAAGAAAAAATTGAAAAAATGATGATAGTTTAAGGGGCCTCTTGGACAAGATCATTATATGAGTCCCAGAGGAGAGGAGAAAGAGAAAAAAGCAGAGAAGTTACCTGAAGAAATAACAGCTGAAAACTTCCCTAACTTATGGAAAGCAAGAGGCATCCAAGTCTAGGAAGCACAGAGTTCCAAACAAGGTGAACCTAAAGAAGTCACACCAAGACACATATTACAAGACAAGCAAAAGCTAAGTGTTTACCATGAAACTGGCTTTAGAAGAAATGTTAAAGTTCTTCCATAAGTAGAAAAGAAAAGCCTACAACTACAAATACGAAAACTACGGAAGAAAAAATTTTACTGGTGAAATCAAACATACAGTGAAGGTAGTAGATCAACCACTTATAAAACTAGTGTGAAGGTTAAGAGACAGAAGTTGTAAAATCTCTGTTTCCACAATAAGTAGTTAAGGGATACACAAAAAGTATAAAGTATGTCAAAAACATTAAATTTGGAGGGGGGGGGGTGCAAAAATGCATTTGAACTTAGATAATCAACTTAAAATAACTATATGTATACACATGTTGTTCTCTATGAACCTCATGGTAACCACAAACCAAAAGCCCACCATAGACACACCAAATCACAAGGGAAGAGAACAAAAGAAAGGATCAAAATGAATTACAAAAACAACCAGAGAGCAGTGAACAAAATGACAAAAAGCACATGGCTATCCATAATTACTCTTTTTTTTCCCCACAATTACTCTTTAAAAGAAAATGGGCTGAGGCGCCAATCAAAAGACAGGGTGGCTGAACAGGTAAATAAACAAGACCCACCAATATGCTGCCTACAAGAGGCTCACTCAGATCCAAAGACACACAGACTGAAAGTGAGGGGATGAGAAAAGATATTGCATGCAAATAAAAACAAAAAGCTATGGTAGTAATACTTACATCAGACAAGATAGATTTTAAAACCAAGACTGTAACAAGAGGCAAAGAGGGACATTACACGATGATAAAGGGATAGTGACTCCATTCAATAGAAATCTGAAAAACTGTGGCTTAAATTTGGACTTACATATAGTTGGTAAAATCTCAAGAGATGGGCAGTCCAGAGCTAGCAGGGCATTCCATGATGCTGTCAGACAGAAGCTTCTTCTCTTGTTCTGCTCATTTCATAGTGGTAGGCTGGCTGTTCCACTTTCAGCCTTGTGTGCACATCCCAGGCAGGAAGAAAAGTATAGTCTAAGCTTGCGACAGAATTGTACACAATATCATATGTGGTTTATAAAGTGGAGGAAATGGAGGCCCAATTTCCCAAGGTATGCAAGTAGTGAAGCAGGAAGTCTGGGGTTCATTCATACATTTATAACTCCCAGATTCATGGTCTTTTAGGTTTTTTTTTTTTTTGCTATTTTAGTAGTAATGGTTTAAGTTGCTTCTTGACTTTAAAGAAATATCAAAGGCTTTGTTTTGGTAATTCACCCAGGAACTCAATTTCATTATCTCATGTGACTCTCCTCTCCCCTCTTCTCATTCATAGCTAGAATTGTCTCTTTTGGGGACTGACCCTTGGCGTAGTGTGGTCTGGGAGCCACCTCCATTAGATCAGCCTGGTGGTGGTGGTGGTGAGGCTTGTTAAGCACAGGTTGCTAGACTCAATCACAGATCTAGTGGATTAGGTTCTGGGGGCTAGGTCCCCCTGAAAATGCATTTTTAATTAGCTGGACAACAACTAAACTTTCAAACACAGTACTGGAGGATAATTCTATGCTGAGAACAAATTTATTCTCTGAGTTGCAGCTGCTTCCATGTTTTAGAGGACTTTGGGATGAAATTAAACAAGTGCATCATCTTACAGCGAAGAGTTTCTTACCTCTGCTCTGGGAAGTGTCCCACACCTCCTGGAAGCTATGAGGAAATGATTTCTGCCAGCATATATAATTGCTGAGATTGATGTGTGTGTGTGTGTGTGTGTTTGGGGGCAATAAAGCGTATTAGTTACAATTTTAGACTCTGGAGCCAGAATGACTAGGTTCAAATTCAGACTCTACCAGTGAACTAGCTATGAAACCATGGGCAAATCATTTCTGTTTTACTTTCCTTCTGTAAAGTGGGATAATATCTCCCTCATGATTGGTGTAAGGATTAGGAGAGTCAAAGCATGCAAAGCACTTAGAGCAGTGTCAGGTTCTCAATAAGTGATGGCTATTAATAATGCTTTTGTGATGTCACAGTTTCAATACCTGTATGGGTGGCATGTCTTTGCCTTGTTGTAAGGCCTCTTATCACCCTTGTACCTGATGATCTGTTTTTTTTTACAAAGGGTGTGTGTGTATGTGTGGGGAAGAGATGGGGTGGATCTTCATGATTACACTTACTGCTGACCAACAGCTTATGGCTTAGAGACTATTAATGCAAAGAACAGAGCTTGCAGAGGTTCTCATGCAGACTGTCATTGTAGCAGAATTCAGTTGAGACTAGTTGGCTGACTCTACTTGCTTCCTAGGAAGGAGGGGAGGTGGGTCACGGACTTTTCTGAACCTCAGCTCTTAATTGAGGAATACTTGATAGCATCCCTCCTACCTCAGAGGAAAGCTGAGGCTAATTAAGCTATTTCTGTGGCTCAGCGTTTAAGCTCTTAAGAGAATGAACTATGTTAAGACATTATCATTGCAGCCTGTGGTTTATATAACTGTGATCCCTGAAGCGCTTACTCTTTCCAGTTTGGAATGTGTACAGCAATCCCAAATGCATTAATAATCAGATTTATGCACAGGTAGAAGAAAAATACACTCTCCATTTTGGGTCCATGGATTTGATTCGGCAGAAGAGAGAATCAGAGACCTTAGTTCAAGTATCTATTGAGATATGTTACAGGAGAGACTACTCTCTCCTTTATGATACTGAGGACAAGTGAACATACAATGGATTTGTCATGTTCACGAAGAAGCAATGATAGGTGAATGTGCTTATTTGTGAAGTAGAAAACACATTTTCAGATATCATTCCCTCCTACCCCCATCTATTCTGTGCTTTAATTCCACAATGCCTTCATTTATTATGTAGCAGCTGAGCATTCTTGCTTGGAATTCTGCACAATGATTGGGTATATAAACCTCTGTGCTACTATGACTGTTGGTGTAGGAAGAATCATACGGGGATCACTTTGTGATCACGGCTTGCTTTTACTCCCTATCATACCCTGTGTACTCCTAATCTTGGAGGTGGGGTGGATATTCTTGTTCATTAATGCTGCTTTCCAACCATGGTTCATTTCTCCTCCATCCCTTCTCAGGGTTTTTGAAGTATCTTATTGCCTACAGCTTCTCATTTCAGTAATTTATGATTTGTTTCCTTTCATTTTGATGATTTTAGCACATGACTTATTGTATTTTCTTTACCACTACCTCTGTTACCATGTAACAATGGAGTGTCCTCAGACCTTTACTCTTCTCCATATATACATTCTGGGTGATCTCATATAGTCTTGTTTTTAAAATTTTATTTATTTATTTATTATTTTGGGGGGGGTACACCAAGTTCAACCATCTGTTTTTATACACATATCCCCATATTCCCTCCCTCCCTTGACTCCCCCCCCACCCTCCCCGTCCCAGTCCTCTAAGGCATCTTCCATCCTCAAGTTGAACTCCCTTTGTTATACAACAACGTCCCACTGGTTATCTATTTTACAGTTGGTAGTATATATATGTCTGTGCTACTCTCTCGCTTCGTCTCAGCTTCCCCTTCACCCCCCACCCCCTCCCAAACCTCGAGTTCTCCAGTCCATTCTCTGCACCTGCGTCCTTGTTCTTGTCACTGAGTTCATCAGTACCATTTTTAGATTCCGTATATGTGAGTTAGCATACAATATTTGTCTTTCTCTTTCTGACTTACTTCACTCTGTTCATATAGTCTTATAGTTTCAAATATCATCTGTAAGCTGACTTCAAAATTTATATCCTTGCCTCAACCTTCCTCCTGAACTCCAAATTTAAATACATAACTTAGTACCAGACATAACTATGTGATGGCTAGTGGGCACTTCACCATGGCTAAAACTGATTCCCACTACTCATAAGCCATTCCTCCACAGGTCTTCCTGCTTGCATGAATGAAAAATACACTTACACTATTGCTTGGGTATAAAAGAGAACAAACCAAAAAAACCAGTCTTTAAAGTTATTCCTATGCTTTTCATTCTCTTATACCACATCCAATTCACCATCAAGTCCTGTAGCTTCACATTCAAAATATGTCAAATCCAAACACTTCTACCACTTTTCCAGCTACCACCCTAGTAACAAGTCACCTGCGTCTCTGTGTGGATGATGAAGACTTCTTAACTGGTCTTCTTGACTCCATCTTCCCTTCTATGGTATATTCTCCCTATAGCAGCCAGAATGAACTTTTAAAACATAATATTCTGAAATATAGATCCGTGGGGGGTTGCAAAGTTAGTACAAAGAGGTTTCTTGTACATTTCACTCAGTTTCCCCTTGTAGTTATATAATTATAGTAAAATAATAAGAGCAGGTATTGGACATTGTTACAATGTATGTATATAGATTTGTGTCACTTTATCACATGAGTAGGTTCAGGTAACCATCACCACAATCAAGATACAGAACTATTCCATTATCAGAGATTTCCCTCTTGCTACCCTTTTATAGTCTCTAACTCCCCCTCAGCATCTCCAAACAACCATTCATCCGTTTTCCAGCTCTATAGTTCAGTCATTTTAAGAATGTTAAGTATGTAAATGGAATCACACAGCATGTGATCATTTGATCAGAGCCTAAGTGGACCCCATAGGACACACAGCAGGTCCAGAGTCCGGCCCAGAGGCAGAGGAGGACCTCTTGGGGAGGCAAAGGTGGCCTGAGGCTCAAGGTGTATAAATGGACACTTACAACTGAGACCCCAAGGAAAAAGAATTATTATTATTAATTCTATTGATTAGATCCATTCTGTTGTCAGTTCTGGCTTTTTTTTTTTTTAATTGCGATCTTAGTCCTAAGGGATCTTCGCATTTTATAACATATTCTTTTATTCTATTTTTTTACTTTTTTAAAAATCCTTTTTATGTATTTCTATTTCTAGCTAGCTTGTCTGTAGTGCTGAGTTCATCTCCCCTATCTTCTTTTCTTCATCTTTACTACATTTCTATTTTATTTTTTTTTCTTTTCCTCTCTATATTTCCAGTTATGCTGTGCTCTTCTGTTGCTCTGTTTTATCTCATTTTATTTTATTATTTTATTTTATTTATCTTATTATAGTTATAATCATTATTGGTCTGCTCTGTTTCCTTGCTTTATTCTTCAGTTGACACACTGCTTTGATTTTTGCTTTTAGATTTTGTTTTTATCTTAGTTCTAATTATAATTGTTTGATTTCGTTTTGGGGATCTTCAGTCTATCTGGTTGTTCTCTTGCTCTTTGTGTATTTGGTCCTTGTTTCTATTTGGTCCCTATTATATTTGGTCCTCGTTTCCACAATTCCTCTTTTTTTTTTTTTTTTTTTTCTAACCATGTTTCTTGGCTTGTTTTGTTTCTTTGCATCAGTTTTTAGTTGGCACTCTGCTTAGGTTTTGTTTTTTTTGGGAGGTTTGAATTTTTGTTAGTTTTCTCTTTAATTGTCTGATTGTGTTCTGGGGTTCTTCTGTCTGGTTGTTCTAGTGCTTTATGTTCTATCAGGTTCTGTTTTTGTTTTTCTTGTGTGTGTATGTATTTCCTTGATTAAGTATTTTTTTAAGTTCTTTATTGGAATATAATTGCTTTACATTCTTGTACTAGCTTTTGAGGTACACCAAAGTGTATCAGCTGTCTTTATACATATATCCCCATATCCCCTCCCTCCTGTGACTCCTTCCCACTCCTGTAAGTCATCACCAATCATTGAGTTGACCTCCCTGTGTTACGCAGCAGCTTCCCACTAGCTATCTATTTTACAGTTGGCAGTGTATATATGTCTATATTTGTTTGACTTAACCTTTTACTATTAGCCTGGAGCTTGGATAGTCTTTTTTAATCCCCTTTATTGCCGGGACGAGCGACCCGTGGAGTCTGGATTCCTCGACCAGAAGTTAAGTCTGAGGCTTTGGGGAGGGAGCACCAACTCCAGGATGCTAGACCACTGGAAAGTCCTCAGCCACAGGGAATATTAATTGCAGAGAGCTCTCACAGAGGCATCTATCAGAGGCTAAGACCCAGCTTCACCCAACTAGCTGCAACTGCCAGTGCTGGATACCTCACACCAAACTACAAACAAGACAGGGACACAAACCCACCCATCAGCACACAGACTACCTAAAGCCATACTAAGCTCACAGAGACCCTAAAACACACCACCTGACATGGCCCTGCTCATCAGAGGGAAAAGACTCAGATTCATACACCAGAAAGCAAGCACCAGACCCTCCCATGAGGAATTCTACTCGGAACATTGACCCAACCCCACCACAGGGGGCAGAGAACAGAAACAAGAGGAATTACTACTAGGCAGCATAGGGAAATAGTGTAAATTAAACAAAATGAGAAAACAAAGAAACACCTTGCAGGCAAATGAGCAAGATAAAAACCCGCAAGACCAAATAAATGATACTGGCTTTTTAATTTAGCACAATGTTCTGAAGATTCATGCAGTGTCGCTGAATTAACATGAATTCATCTTTATTGCTGAACAGCATTTCAAAGTCTGGATGTACCCCAGCTTGTTTAACCATTAACCTATTGAGGGACTCACCGCCCAGTTTATGAATATTACAAGTAATGCTGCTATGAACATTCATGTACAGATTTCTGTGTGGACATAATTTTTTGTTTCTCTGAGATAACTGCTCAAGACTGAAAATGCTGGATCATATGGTGTGAGTTTTTTAAGAAACTGCCAAACTGTTTTTCTGAGTGACTGATTATTTTTATACTCTCACCAGCCATGTAGGACCAGTCCAGTTTCTCCACATCCTTACCAGCATTTGGTATTGTCACTTAGAAAATTCAACTATTTCATCATGGTCTCAGTTTCCATTTCCCTAATGACTGGTGATGCTGAACATCTTGTGCTTATTTACCATCTGTATACCCTCCTCAGTGAAATGTTTCTTTATGTCTTTTGCCTGTTTATTATTCTCAGTTTTACTGATATATAATTAAAATATGACATTATATAAATTTAAGGTGTACAATGTGTTGATCTGATACATTACAAAATGATTACCACCATAGCCTTAGCTACCACCTCCATTTTGTCACATAATTACCATCTCTTTTTGTGGTGAGAACATTTAAGTGTCACTCTTTTAGCAGCTTTCAAGTACATAATACGGTATTAGCAGCTTGCAAGTACATAGTATGGTATTAGCTATAACTGCCATGCTCTACATTAGATTTTAGCATAATTGTATAAATGAAAATTTCTGTTCTTTGACCAATGTTTCCCCACTTCTCCTACACCCAGGCCTCTGGTAACCACCACTCTACTGTTGTTCTGAGTTCAGCTTTTAAAAATTCCACAGAAGTGAAATCATAAAATATTTCTGTCTGATTTGTTTCACTTAGCACAGTGCTCTTCAGGTTCACTGAAGTCTCAAATGGCAGGACTTCCTTCTTTCTCATGGCTGAATAATATTCTATTGTGTGTGTGTGTGTGTGTGTTCACATCTTCTTTATCCATTCATCTGTTGATGGACTTTTATTTCTATATCTTGGCTATTGTGACTAATGCTGCAATAAGCATGGGAATGCAGATATCTATACAAAGTTCTAACTTCATTTCCTTTGGATATATACTCAGAAGTGAAATTGCTGGATCATATGGTAGTTCTAAATTTATTGACAAACTTCCATACTGTTTTCCATAGTGGCTGTACCAACTTACATTCCCATCAACAGTGCACAAAGGGTTCCTTTTCTCCACATCCTTACCAGCATTTGTTAATTCTTTTTCATGCTAGCCATTCTAACAGGTATGAGGTAATATCTCCTTGTGGTTCTGATTTGAATTTCTCTGACTAGTGAAGCTGACCACATTTTCATGTACCTGTTGGCCATCTGTATGGCCTCTTTGGAAAAAAGTCTATTCAGTTCTTCCCATTTAAAAAGACAGATTTTTTTTTTTTTTTGCTATTGGGTTTTTTGAGTTTGTTGTGTATTTTGAATACTAACTCTTTACCTCCTTACCAGATATGATTAGCAAATATTTTCTCCCATTCCGCAGGTTGACTTTTCATATTATTGTTTCTTTTTCTGTGCAGAAGTTTAATGTAGACCAACTTATTTTTTATTTTGTTGCTTGTGCTTCTGATATCACATCCAGGAAATAGCTGTGGAGATCGATGTCAAGGAGATTCATCCCTATATTTTCTTCTAGGAGTTTTAGAGTTTCAAGGATCTTATATTTAAGTCTTTAATTTATCTCAAGATAATTTTTGTGTATAGCATAAGATAGGGGTCCTGTTTTATTCTTTTGCATGTTGCTGTCCAGTTTTTTCAACAACATTTATTGAAGAGACTGTTCTTTCCTCATTATATATTTTTGTATCCTTTGTCATCAATTAATTCACCATATATGCATAGACTTATTTCTGGGCTCCCTTCTTTTCCAGTTATCTATATGTCTATCTTTATGCCTGTACCACACTGCTTTGATTGCTGTAGCTTTGCAGTGTAGTTGGAAATCAGGGCCTGCGATGCCTCTGGCTTTGCTCTTCTTGCTAAGGATTGCTTTGGCTATTTGGAGTCTTTGGCTCCATACAAATTTTGGGATTGTTTGTTCTATTTCTGTGAAAAATGCCATTGGAACTTTGATGGGGATTGCATTGAACTTGTAGACTGCTTTAAGTAATAAGGACATTTTAACATTTTTCTGTGAATCTGTGAACATGGGATATCTTTTGATTCATTTGTGCCTTCAATTTCTTCCATCAAGGTATGGTAGTTTTCAGTATAGAGATCGAAATTTCACCTCCTTGGTTAAATTTATTGCTAAGTATTTTACTGTTTTGGTGCTATCGTAAGTGGGATTATTGTCCTTATTTTTCAGATGTTTCATTATTGATGTACAGAAATACAACTGTTTTCTGAATGTTGGTATTGTATGAATACATTGATTACTTCTAACCTTTTTTTTTTTTTTTGGAGTATTTAGAATTTTCTATACATTAGGTCATATTATTGGCAAACAGACAATTTTACTTTTTTTCTTATTTGGATGCCTTTTTTTTTTTGTCTATTTACTCTGACTAGGACTTCATGTTCTTTTATAGAGTGACTTTTAAAAATATAAATATATTACTCCCCTTTCTGCCTTGAGCACTCTTCCTCTATAATTATTTCATTTACATCCTCACTTCACTTATGTCTATGTTCAAATGTTGCTTGCAGAGAGAAGCCTTCTGTGACAAAGGGTTATTTACCTAAATAACCCTTATTTACCTAAATAACCCTTCCTTCCCCCCCCCCCACCCGGTCCTGTTATTGTAACTTTTATTTTTTAACACTTATACTACCTAACATTTTTGTTTCAGTTTGTTTCTAATTTTGTTAGGAAGAAGGTACATTAGGGCAGGTGCTTTGTTTGTTTGTTTAATGATTTATCCTCAACATCTAGAAGAGTTATTATTATGTACTAGGATATTATCAATTATTTACAGACTGAATGAATGAATTGCTATGAAATATTGTCAATGTCTCTAATATTGGCCCATTTTCCCCCATTAAATTTTATATGACATGTGATAAAAATCCTTTCAGAAGCTTATTTAGAAGGACATGTTTGTTTTCTCCTTGAAAATCACATATTAGTCAGGGTCTTAGCAATAATAGACGATAATTTGAAGTGTATTTAAAACATGGATTATTTAAAAGTTATGGGCAGGGTGTTGAGAAACTGCAAGGGATGGTGTCAAACATCAAGTGAGTGATACCTGGAAGTTACTGTCCTTGGCTTGAAGGTGTGAGGGGAGGGAATGTTAGCAGAGCCTGGGAGCAGATTCATGTGAAGGACTGCCCCGACAGGAACTGGGATATTGGATGGAGGTGTGTCCTTAGCCTGAAATGACCTTGTATGGGAGAGATCCAGGGAAGTAAATATTCTGACCTTACTCCCCTTCATTTCTTTGACCTCTAGATGGGCTCTCCAAGGCCACTTGACTAGAACCCTGAGGGAAGGGAATCAGCTGCTTAAGTCCATATAGGCCAGCCTTGCTAAGCATAGAGCAGAACGAAAAAGAATGGAGAGCAGATTTTGAGGGGAAAATGGAAGATAGGATGCCACTTCTATCTCGCATCCCATTATTTTGCTGGACACAAAAACTATGTGTGTCATACTTATAATTATGTGACAAATTTTAATGTTCTGAGCAATCTCCTGCTTGATTAACAAGAAGTCCAGTCTTTTCTTCCAGAAGTCATGGATGTGCACAGAATGGATTCTCTATTCTCTATTGTGATCAGAGATGCTGCCTGCTGCCTTTTACTTCCTGACTAGGTTGTGGTCCTGGGCTGATCAGGTTCTTTGCCTCTGTGGCTTGTAAAATTGTCTAGATATTAACCCTCAGGTCTGAACAGATGCCCCCTGGGTTTTGCCCATCAGCCCTTGCTGGATATGGCACTCTTGGTCCACTTTTTCTAGATCAAGCCTCAAGGAACTCATAGCTGCAGTATAAATACTGTGGAGCTGGCAAATGATAAAGCTTTGTCATATGGTGGATAAAACCAGGGATCAGAAGTCAGACCTGGTTGAGGTCCTAGCTTTGCTTATTGCCGATAGTGTAAACTCAGATCACTTGACCTTTGTAAAACTCATTTTTCTTTTCCATGAAATGGGGCTAACTTTTAAGGTTTGAACTGTGTTCTTCCAAAAGATGTGTTGGAGTTCTAATCAGTGGTTCCCAGGAATGTGACCTTATTTGGAAACAGGGCTTTTGCAGGTAAATCACGGGAAGATGAAGTGATTATGGGGAGCTGTAATCCAACATGAGTGCTATCATTGCAAGAAAGAGAGAACACTCTCTGAAGACAGAGATGCAGGGAGAACCCAGTGCCTCAAAGATGGAGGCAGAGATTGGAGTGAGGCAGCCACAAGCCAAAGAATGCCTGGGGTTACCAGAAGCTGGAAGGAACAAGGAAAGATCTTCCCCTAGAGATTTCAGAGGGACCATGGCCCTGCTAATACTTTGATTTCATATTTTTAGTCTCTAGATATGTGAGGGAATAAATTTCTGTTTTTAAGCCACCCAGTTAGTGGTAATTTGTTACAGCAGCCCTAGCAAACTAATACAGTAATCATTCCTACTCACAAGCTTTTTGTGAGGACAAAGTGCCATAATATGTGTGAATGTATGTGAAAGCATCCATGTACCATGAAGCTAAGCAAATGGAACTTAGTGTCATTCCCAGGCAGCAGGAAGGAGGGGTTCACATTTCCAGCTCTGCTCGGTACTCTCTGGCACTACCTCTTTTCTTCCAACTTGTGACTATTTAAGTGGTTACCACTGGACATCTGATGAACTACTTCCTCTTGGTGCAGGCTTACCTGTAGGAAACCTATGTTCTGTTTAATTTTCAGAATGTTCTTGACCTGTAACCCTTACTCTGAACTATTTTTCCCCTTTAGCTTTGAGTGACTGTTCTGACAGCCGTTTAGGGGGAACTTACTGCTTCCCAATTTGTGTCCTGAGGAAGGAAAACAGGTATTCAAGTCAAGACCTGTGGGTGATTCCTACTTTGAATATTTCTACAGAGAACTTGTGTGTAATGTCCTATGAAAGTCAGATTGAACTGGATTGACTTCACCTCTGCTGAGAAATGAAGTTCACCCTGAAGACTTTCTCACTGATTGCTGTGCCAAAATTGGCAATTTTTCTTCCAAGCCACCTTAGCTGACTTTCACTGTTACAGAGGTTATAAAAAGGGCATTCTAATCTGCATCGGTATCTGTGTACCCATCACGGCTGAGATACCAATTTAGAACTTGCTCTGTCAATCAGAAATTATCACCTGGCGCCATCTCATTCTTTCTGGGTTAGAAGGTATGGAATAGCTTGATGCATAATTCTTGCTCCTAACCTGCCACTGTCAGATGCTTTCCCACTGGCTTGCAGTGCTGTAGGCTGCAAAGACAATAGCTGAAATGAGGGAACAGAAATCCATTTTGTCCAGTCTGAGTATATATGTAATGCTTACCCTGTCTTTTCGTAGGGAGGGGTGCTCTGAGATGCCTAAGAAGGAAATGGAGAAATGTAAAAATATTATGTCTGTTCTATTTGAAGGTGAGATTTTCCTTGAGGAATGGATAAAATGGCCCATCCTTAATGAGCTCTCTTCCTTGTTCTCTTTCTAGTGGAAGGTACCCTTACTAATAGCCTTCATAAAGGATATTCAAAGCTGAGGTGGGAGGATGTTGTATTTTTGAGGATTTAGAGAAAAAGATAGGTAGGAATATCTGACGATTTCAGCCTAAAGGTCAGGAAACCAGGTAGGAGTGTGGAGCAGAAGCCCAAACAAGGAGTAAAAACTATGATTATGTAAATGTTTGACTTGGCTTTTAATAATAATGCCTAATAGTAACCCCTAAAGCTCAGAGGCTTACCAAAATAGGTATGTATTTCTCACTGATGTGTTTGTAGGTCTTGCTATTATAGCTTTCTTGGGCTTGGCTTGGTTTGGCTGGGCCTTGGTATGGACAGTGATTTGGGTTCTGGTCTGTTTTCTGTGTCTTTTTATTCTGGGCATGTGGTTACATGGTGGATGGCAGAAGCACCGAGAATACTGTAGGAGACTTGCCAGGCTTCCTTAAGGTCTCAGCTGGAAACTAGCACACTGGTTGTTCTTTCCTCATTTCATTGGTCAAAGCAGGATCACGGCCAAGCCCATCAGTCGGGTGAGGAAGCATTTGCATCTACTCTAATGAGAGGTGCTTGTAAAGTTACATGATTCGGGGCATGGATGACGTATTTACTGGGATGTTCTGAAGAATTGGGAACAATTAATGTTTCTCAGGTGGCTTTAGAAGAACTTTAGGGGTTGGGGCAGGATAGGATGGTGCAAGGGGTTCAAAGAAAGTAAAGAACCTCCAACCACTGGCCTTATTACTGCCTGTATTAGTTTTTTAGGGTTGCCTAATGAAGTACCACAAACTGTGTGGCCTAACACAACAAAGTTATCTGGAGCCCACCCTGCTCCAGTATGACTTCTTCTTAACTAGTTGTATCTGTGATGACCTAATTTTCAAATAAGGTCACATTTTAAGGTACTAGGAGTTAGGACTTCAAATCTTTTTAAACTTTTTTTTTTTTTTTTTTTTTTGGTGGGGACACAATTTCACCTATAACATCACCAATGTGAGAGTCTTGTGTCTAGCACTGTACCAAATGTTATAAAGAAATGGAATAAAACTGTGTCATATCAGGTGTCTTTTTTTACTTAATACTAATAGTCCTGACCAAGTGAATGTTTTCTTTACATTTATTCTCATTAAAAGTACAGTTTTTAGTGAGAGGCCTCACATATAGGACAAGATTGGAGCATTCCAGAAGATGGAGAGAGTTATAAATCCCATGGAGAGTGCTATAAATTCCATGACTGAATATTCGTTTAATCCAATACTTGGACATTAGTCTGAGGCTTGGACAGTCTTCTATAAACACCTCTAACACCAGGACAAGCAACCCAAAAAGCTTGGACAACCATGAGGAAACAAAGAAACCCCATGCAGGCAAAGGAGCAGGAAAAAAACCCACAAGACCAAATAAATGAGGAGGAAATAGGAAAAATGCCTGAAAAAGAATTTAGAGTAATGATAGTAAAAATGATACAAAATCTCGATAACAAAATAGAGAAAGTACAAGAAACAGTTCATAAGAACTCAGAAAAACAAACAGCAATGGATAACAAAATAACTGAAATTAAAAATACTCTAGATGCTATAACCAGCAGAATGACTGAGGCAGAAGAACGAATAAGTGAGTTGGAAGATAGAATGGGAGAAATAAACGCCACAGAGCAGGAAAAAGAAAAAAAAAAATAAAAAGACTAGAAGACAGCCTCAGAGACCTCAGTGATAACCTTAAACGTACCAACATTCGAATTATAGGCATCCCAGAAGAAGAAGAAAACAAGAAAGGGTCTGAGAAAATATTTGAAGAGGTTATAGTGGAAAACTTCCCCAACATGGGGAAGGAAATAATTAACCAAGTCCAAGAAGCACAGAGAGTCCCATACAGAATAAACCCAAGGAGAAATACACCAAGACACATATTACTCAAACTAACAACAATTAAACACAAAGAAAAAATATTAAAAGCAGCAAGAGAAAAGCAACAAACAACATATAAGGGAAAACCCATCAGGATAACAGCTGACCTTTCTGCAGAAAGTCTGCAGGCCAGAAGGGAATGGCAGGATATACTGAAAGTCCTGAAAGAGAGAAACCTACAGCCAAGAATACTCTACCCAGCAAGAATCTCATTCAGATTTGAGGGAGAAATCAAAAGCTTTCCAGACAAGCAAAAGTTAAGAGAATTCAGCACCACCAAACCAGCCTTACAACAAGTGCTAAAGGAACTTCTCTAAGTAGGAAACACAAGAAAAGGAAAACACCTACAAATACAAACCCAAAACAATTAAGAAAATGGTAATTGGAACACACATGTCAATAATCACTTTAAATGTAAATGGATTAAATGCTCCAACCAAAAGACACAGACTGGCTGAATGGATACAAAAACAAGACCCTTCTATATGCTGCCTACAAGAAACCCACTTCAGACCAAGGGATACATATAGACTGAAAGTAAAGGGATGGAAAAAGATATTCCATGCAAATGGAAGTCAAAAGAAAGCTGGAGTAGCAATACTCATATCAGATAAATTAGACTTGAAAGTAAAGACTATTAAAAGAGACAAGGAAGGGCACTACATAATGATCAAGGGATCCATCCAAGAAGAACATATCACAATGGTAAATATCTATGCCCCCAATATAGGAGCACCTCAATACATAAGGCAAATGCTAACAGCTATAAAAGGGGACATCGACAGTAACACAATAATAGTGGGAGACTTGAACACCCCACTTACATCAATGGACAGATCATCCAAACAGAAAATAATTAAAGACACACAAGCTTTAAATGACACATTAGACCATCTCGACTTAATTGATATTTATAGGACATTCTATCCAAAAATGACAGACTACACTTTCTTCTCAAGTGCACATGGAACATTTTCCAGGATAGATCACATCTTGGGTCACAAATCAAACCTCAGCAAATTCAAGAAAATTGAAATCATATCAAGCATCTTCTCAGACCACAATGCCATGAGACTAGATATCAATTACAGGAAAAAAACTGCAAAAAATACAAACACATGGAGGCTAAACAATTCACTCTTAAACAACCAAGGAATCACTACAGAAATCAAAGAGGAAATCAAAAAATATCTAGAAACAAATGACAAGGAAAACACAACAGCCCAAAACCTATGGGACGCAGCAAAAGCAGTTCTAAGAGGGAAGTTTATAGCAATACAGTCCTACCTTAAGAAACAAGAAAATGATCGAATAAACAACCTAACCTTACACCTCAAACAACTAGAGAAAGAAGAACAAAGAAACCCCAAAGTGAGCAGAAGGAAAGAAATCATAAAGATCAGAGCAGAAATAAATGAAAAAGAAAGGAAAGAAACCATAAGAAAAATAAATAAAACTAAAAGCTGGTTCTTTGAGAAGATTAACATAATTGATAAACCATTAGCCAGACTCATCAAGAAAAAAAGGGAGAAGATGCAAATCAACAGAATTAGAAATGAAAAAGGAGAAGTAACAACGGACACCTCAGAAATACAAAACATCATGAGAGACTACTACAAGCAACTCTATGCCAATAAATTGGATAACCTGGAAGAAATGGATACATTCTTAGAAAAATACAATCTTCCAAGACTGAACCAGGAAGAAATAGAAACCATGAACAGACCAATCACAAGTACAGAAATTGAGGCAGTGATTAAAAATCTCCCAACACACAAAAGCCCAGGACCAGATGGATTCACAGGCGAATTCTATCAAACATTTTGAGAAGAGTTAACACCTATCCTTCTCAAACTCTTCCAAAATATTGCAGAAGGCGGAGCACTCCCAAACTCATTCTATGAGGCTACCATCACCCTGATACCAAAACCAGGCAAAGATGTCACAAAAAAAGAAAACTACAGACCAATATCACTGATGAATATAGATGCAAAAATCCTCAACAAAATACTAGCTAACAGACTGCAACAGCACATTAAAAAAATCATACACCATGATCAAGTGGGGTTTATCCCTGGGATGCAAGGATTCTTCAATATACGCAAATCAATCAACATGATACATCATATCAACAAATTGAAGGATTAAAAACCATATGATCATTTCAATAGATGCAGAAAAAGCTTTTGACAAAGTTCAACATCCATTTATGATAAAAGCTCTCCAGAAAATGGGCATAGAAGGAAATTACCTCAACATAATAAAAGCCATATATGACAAACCAAAAGCCAACATTGTTCTCAATGGAGAAAAACTGGAAGAATTCCCTCTAAGAACAGGAACAAGACAAGGGTGTCCACTCTCACCACTGTTATTCAACATAGTTTTGGAAGTGTTAGCCACAGCAATCAGAGAAGAAAAAGAAATCAAAGGAATCCAAATTGGAAAAGAAGAAGTCAAATTGTCACTCTTTGCAGATGACATGATATTATATATAGAAAACCCTAAAGACTCTACCAGAAAACTGCTAGCACTCATTGATGAGTTTAGTAAAGTAGCAGGATACAAAATGAATGCACAGAAATCTCTTGCATTCCTATACACGAACAACGGAAGAGCAGAAAGAGAAATTAAGGAAACAATCCCATTCACCATTGCAACAAAAAGAATAAAATACCTAGGAATAAAGCTGCCTAAGGAGGCAAAAGATCTGTATGCAGAAAACTTCAAGACATTGATGAAAGAAATCAAAGACGACACAAACAGATGGAGGGACATACCATGTTCCTGGAATGGAAGAATCAACATCGTGAAAATGACTGTACTACCCAAAGCAATTTCCAGATTCAATGCAATCCCGATCAAATTACCAATGGCATTTTTCACAGAACTAGAGCAAGAAATCTTACGATTTGTATGGAAACGCAAAAGACCCCGAATAGCCAAAGCAAGCTTGAGAAGGAAAAATGGAGTTGGTGGAATCAGGCTTCCTGACTTCAAACTATACTACAAGGCCATAGTGATCAAGACAGTATGGTACTGGCACAAAAATAGAAAGGATGATCAATGGAATAGAATAGAGAACTCAGAAGTAAGCCCAAACACATATGGGCACCTTATCTTTGACAAAGGAGGCACGAGTATACAATGGAAAAAAGACAGCCTCTTCAATAAGTGGTGCTGGGAAAATTGGACAGCAACATGTGAAAGAATGAAATTAGAACACTTCCTAACACCATACACAAAAATAAACTCCAAATGGATTAAAGACCTACATGTAAGGCCAGACACTATCAAACTCCTAGAGGAAAACATAGGCAGAACACTCTTTGACATACATCAAAGCAACATCCTTTTTGACCCACCTCCTAGAATCATGGAAATAAAATCAAGAATAAACGAATGGGACCTCATGAAACTTAAAAGCTTTTGCACAGCAAAAGAAACCATAAACAAGACTAAAAGGCAACCCTCAGAATGGGAAAAAATAATTGCCTATGAAACAACGGACAAAGGATTAACCTCCAAAATATACAAGCAGCTCATGCAGCTTCATACCAAAAAAGCAAATAACCCAATCCACAAATGGGCAGAAGACCTAAATAGACATTTCTCCAAAGAAGACATACAGATGGCCAACAAACACATGAAAAGATGCTCAACATCACTCATCATCAGAGAAATGCAAGTCAAAGCCACAATGAGGTATCACCTCACACCAATCAGAATGGCCATCATCACAAAGTCTGGAAACAACAAATGTTGGAGAGGGTGTGGAGAAAAGGGAACTCTCCTGCACTGTTGGTGGGACTGTAAGTTGGTACAGCCACTATGGAAAACAATTTGGAGGTTCCTTAAAAAACTAGAAATAGAACTACCATATGATGCAGTAATCCCACTACTGGGCATATACCCAAAGAAAACCATAATCCCAAAAGAAACTTGTACCATAATATTTATTGCAGCACTCTTTACAATAGCCAGGACATGGAAGCAACCTAAATGCCCATCAACAAATGAATGGATACAGAAGATGTGGCATATATATACAATGGAATATTACTCAGCTATAAAAAGGGATGAGATGGAGCTATATGTAATGAGGTGGATAGAACTACAATCTGTCATACAGAGTGAAGTAAGTCAGAAAGAGAAGGACAAATATTGTATGCTAACTCACATATACGGAATCTAAAAATGGTACTGATGAACTCAGTGACAAGAACAAGGAAGCAGATACAGAGAATGGACTGGAGAACTCGAGGTATGGGAGGGGGCGGGGGGTGAAGGGGAAACTGAGACGAAGCGAGAGAGTAGCACAGACATATATATACTACCAACTGTAAAAGAGTCAGTGGGAAGTTGTTGTATAACAAAGGGAGTCCAACTCGAGGATGGAAGATGCCTTAGAGGACTGGGGCAGGGAGGGTGGGGGGGACTCGAGGGGGGGGCGTCAAGGAAGGGAGGGAATACGGGGATATGTGTATGAAAACAGTTGATTGAACCTGGTGTACCCCCCAAAAAATAAAATAAATAAATAAATAAATTAATTAAAAAAAAAAAAAAAGTACAGTTTTTAGAAACAGTTGGGTCTATTTAAATAGATTTTTATACCAAGGGAGTCTGAGAAGTGGGTACTTTATTGCACAGCATATTGTTTTGGGGGAAAAATCCTCTAAGGGATTAAAAACTCAGTTCTATTAAAATTTCTTAATTATGATCACATTTTCTTGAGTAAAAACATTCAACATTGAAAGAATATACATGAATTTAAAAAAAATAGTCTATTTTCCAAAAGCATTTTAGGCAACTTAAAGGACCCATGATAGTAAGTCCTAAAGCTGTTTTATTTATTTATTTTTTACTAAAATGCACTTATTTGAAATTACATTTTGATGAGTTTTGACAAATTAATCACACATGCAAACACTAATATGGTCAGGGTATAGCAATATCCATTACACTAAAATATTCCCTGCTTTCCTTCTTTTTTATTGATTTATTTATTTTGTTTATCTGGTTGTGCCAGCTCCTTAGTTGTGGCACGTGAACTCTTAGTTGCAGCATGTCGGATCTGGTTCCCTGACCAGGGATAGAACCCAGGGCCCCTGCATTGGAAGTGTGGAGTCTTAACCACTGTGCCACCAGGAAAATCTGGTTAAAGCTGTTTCATTAACCTTGCCTTGTTCAATATAGGACTATTTCTAGGATAGATTTGTTTTCCAAGAATCGAATTTTCTGTACTCATATGTGGTATTTTATTGTGTGATTTGACAAAGTCCTACCAGCCTTTGGACAGGAATGGCATCTTGGTTTAAGTTAGTGGTTCATGTATCGACTATATATCTTAGCTCCTTCGCTCCAAAAAACTCTCAAATATTTCTGACAGTCCTCAGGGACGTAGCGGGTGCTCACAAACAGCGCTCTCGTTCTTTTTAAAGTCGAGCTTTGTCTTCCTCTTGCCCTGCTCCTTTCTCCTGCCCTCGTAGCTGTGTAGGGGCACACGGTCGGTGCCTCCTGGTGTTGGCAGGATAGTGCGGACCCCAGGGACCTCTGCTGCTGTGCCCGGTGCTGCCTACCCAGCAGTTCCACTGGGGTTCTTCTTGCCCTGGGGCTGCACTCGATCTTGCACGTGAGGAATGGAGAGTGTTCTTCTTCCTCACTCTACGCAGTGTTTCAGACTCTGAGCTGTAAGGAATACCCTGGGGTCCCTTGTTCTCATGGAACTCAGCTAGAGAGGGCTGCTCTCCCCCATACTATGAAACATTTTCTTACTGTGACAAGAACACACAATGTGAAGTTTACCCCCTGAACCAGCTTTTAAAAATTGTATGTGTGTTCAGGTGTACAGCATTATAATTTGACATCTGTATACATCACAGAGTAATAACCCCCAAAAGTCGCCATCCATCACCCCTTCACCCCTTTTGCCCAGCCCTGTTTTCTCTGGTAACCACTGATATGCTCTGTATCTTTGGTTTTGCTTTTATGTTTTGTTTTTTTTCAGATTCCAAAAATGAGTGAAGTCATACAGTATCTTTTTCCTTCTGACTTATTTCACCTAGCATAATACCCTCAAGGTCCATCCATGTTGTTGCAAATGGCAAGATTTCATTTTTTATGGCTGAGTAGTATTCCATTGTGTGTGTGTGTGTGTGTGTGTGTGTGTGTCTGTGTGTCTGTGTTTGTATATCAAGCACATCTTTATCCATTCACCCATTGATGGATACATAGGTTGTTTGCATATCTTGGCTATTATAAATAATGCTGCAATAAACATAGGGGTGTATATGTCTTTTAGAATTAGTGTTTTCATATTCTTTGGATAAGTATCCAGGAATGAAATAGCTGGATCATGTGGTAGTTGTATTCTCTTTTTAGAGGCATCCCCATAATGTTTTCTGGAGTGAGCCCAGCTTTACAATGCCACCAACAGTGTACAAGTATTCATTTCCTCCACATCCTCTTCAACACTTGTTATTTCTTGTCTTGTTGATGATAGCTGTTTTAATGGATGTAAGGAGATATTTCATTGTGGTTTTTATTTGAATTTCCCTAATTTCTCTTAACCAGTTTTTAAGTGTACAACATCATACTGTTAACTACAGGAACAATGTTGTACAGCAGATCTTTAGAAATTACTCATCTTTTATAACTGAAATTTTATATCATTGAACTCCCCACTTTCCCTTTCCCCTAGTTCCTGCAAACCACTATTCTACTGTTTCTATGAGTTAGACTATATACCTCATGTAAGTAGAATAATGTTATATTTGTACTTCTGTGACTAGCTTGTTTCACTTAGCACAGTGCCCTTCAGCTTGATCTATGTGGTCACATATGGAAGGATTTCCTTCTTTTCAAAGGATGAATGATGTTCTACTGTATGTATTTACCACATTATTTTTATCCATTCATCTGCTGATGGACAGATGGGTTGTTACCATATCTTGGCTATAGTGAATCATACCATAATAAACATAGGAGGGCAGTTATCCCTTTAAGAACTTGCTTTCAGTGCTTTTGGATATGTACCCAGTAGTGGGATTGTTGGATCATATGGTAATTCAGTTTTCACTTTTTTTTTGAGGAATCTTTATACTGTTTTCCAACGTAGCAGTTACTATTTTTGTTACTATTTCCCACCAACAGTATACAAGGGTTCCAATTTCTCCATATTCTCACAAAAACTTATCTTTATGTTTTGTAAATAATAGTCCTCCTAACAGGTGTGAGGTGATGTCTCGTGGTTTTGATGTGCATTTCCCTGATGTTTAGTGATGCTGAGCATTTTTTTTGTGTATCTGTTGGCCATTTGTAATTTCTGATGGAAGAAGCTATGTTGCATTTTGACCAGAGCTGCTCAGATTGCTCTGGACCCCTTCCCTCCTCACGGGACCTGACATGAGTGCTGCGCTACCCACTTTGCTCTTATGCTCTCAGCTGTGCACACAAGTCCTTTCCTTGTTTTCCTGCCACAGAACGTCAAAACAGCACAAAGGAAAATATAAAGATATATAAAAGATAAAGAAGTTAAAAAATTAAAGGCACCCTTAAGGAAACTCCTAGAGGTCACTTGCTAATCAATTGATTAGTTATGTCTGAATATCTTTATAGGCTTGTACTGAATCTTTCTTAAAAGAAGTATCACTTCCTTATAGAGAAAATAACACAATAAAGAAAAAATTCAGGAGTAGTATTGGGAGGAAACTATCCCTGGAGACCACACGTTTGGTAAAAAATGTCCAGCTGTGAATGAGAAGAGCTGACGCTGTTGAAGCCTGATAATTTCTGGCCGATTGGCTTAAAAGAAAGTTCCAGTGTTGATTCCCTGATCTACAAACACTAGGGAGTTGGATACTAAAGGACTATAGCTGGCTTATTAAAACATAATCTGAGGATAGGATGGAATGAAGAAGTAGAGTGATAGAAAAAATGTTGTCATTACCTTAACCACTGAAAGTAATCTGGATCCAGAAGTCAGGGGACCTCAGCTTTGCTCCTGGATCTGAAAACAATCAGCTGTGACACTGTAGACAAGCCGCGTGTCTTCTCTGTGCTTCATTCTCCTCTTTGTAAAATATGGGTATTACTCGCCCTACCTCCTCTGAGGGCGACTGTGAGACTGGCTCATGTGAAAGAATTCTGAAATAAGCAGAACAGGATGAATAAGACACTATTACGTATTAATCAAGTGACCAGTGCTGTGGTCCCTGTTCTATTCTGGTCTTTGTTTCCTTGGGAGATGAGCATGTCTTCTGTTGGCTCCAGGTGCCTCTCCCAGTAAGTCTGTGAATGACCAAAGCCATTTCACCTGGGACACGTAAATCATCTCATCCTTTACTTTGCCACTTTATGGGGTGAGGTTAGACTAGTTTGTCTTCCAGACAGTGACAGTAGGGATCTAGGTTGTGGGAAGAGCATAAAAGGTGACAGTGGTGTTGATAACAAAAACACATCACGGCTTTTTTTCTTTTTCTCAAGAGAGAAGAAAACATTGGCAGTGGATACACTGTCTTGTCTAGTTAGGCTGAAGTTAACAAAAAGTTAAAATGCAACGGCAAGGGCAATAGTCATGTCACAGGGACATTTTTCCTTTGGGCTGAGAAGAGGGAAAAACCTGGGAACAGCTGATGAGTAAATGTTCAAGTGTCACTAGGCTGAGGGAGAATACACATGCTAATTTCTCCTATAAAGGACAGAGAGATTGACTTTTTGGCCTGTTAAGTTCTAGAGTTAAGAAATTTAGGTTTGCCCTGTATTGGAATAACAAGTAGAGAAAAGGAAGGGAACCATCATTGAGTATTTACCTAGTAGGTGGACTGATTTAATCTTCACACTGACTCTATAAGGTAGATGTTTTCATTCCTCTAGATGAGGAATCTGGGGCCCAGAGATATTTGCATATGTCAAACACCCAGTACATGTTGGAGTCAGTAGTCAATTCTAGGACTAAATCTGAACCAAGACTCCAACTTTCTTTTCTCCTATAACTTTTGACTGAGTAAGTACTATCGATAAGCTATTATATTTAGAAACTTTCTTTGGCTGCTATGCTTAACCGAAGAAATGAAGAGTCTGTTCTCTTAAGTATGACATAGGGCTATCTTCAGGAGGTTCTTGGCAAGTGACAAACCCATGTAATTACTCCATGCCAAACTCACCCCTTTAGCATTACTTGATTTTGTATTTATAGGTTTGATTCCTTCGTATTTGGAATCCATGAACTTCATCTCTGCATGCATTATGGGGTAAAGATGGGAGGATTGGCAGAACTATGGAGACCTATACATAGGGATGATATCTGAGCTGAGCCTTAGAAAACAGATTTTATAAGTAAACAATGGGAAGGGCTGCTGGAAGAGAAGAGAGTTCACACTGAAACTGAGTGGAACAAACTCACAGAATTATGGCAATACAGTGTATTGGTGGACATGCACTTGGGTATTGTACAGGGTACATCGTAAGATAGCAGAAGATGAGGCTAAAAGTATAGCTTGGGGCTCAAGTGTGAAAGATCTTGAACGCCATTCAAAGGGCCTGGACTTTGTCTTAGATCATTCATTCACTGACTTACCCATTCATACGCTTAAACATTTGTTAAACTTCTAACATATGCCAGATGTTGTTAGAACTTGTTCATATGATTTAATAGCTTTGTTCTAAAGGTCTGGTGGAAGAAACACATGTTTTTGGTAAGTGTTTAAAGGCGTATAACAGAATAGCATGGGAAAATACAGAGAAGCTAGTTAGAACTAATGGAATCTGGAAAACTTCCTCAGAGGAGGTGATATGAATTTCAAAAGATGACTAAACATTAGAAAACAAAGGAACATGAGGGGGTAGTGAGTGGAGAGGGCAGACCAGGCAGAGAGACCAACACGTACAAAAGCATGGAAACATGGCAAAACATGAATCTTTTTTGTTTTTGGGGGTCAGAAGCTGTGGGCTGACTTGTCAGTCTGGAATGCTGTGCCCTTAAACTTGCAGTTTGGTTAACTCTGGGTAGATGCTGTAATAAAAGCTCTGTTTAGAGACATAAAAACTCTAGTGCTGAGAGAGTAGGGATGGAGAAAGGGAATGGATTCAAGACATTTTAAGGATGGAAGCAACAGGATTTGGTAACTGATTAGGTGTGTAATTATGTAGGGATATGGCTTGGGGTGTAAAGGGGAAGGAACGTGAGTTCTGTCATTCAGAATACGTCTAACTTTTGAACATGCTCTTGTCTCTCCCATTAGAAAGTAAAAGACAGTAAAAACCCTTCCCTGAAACCATATCACCTCCTACCAAACTGGCCTCTGTGTCTCTGCTTTATAACTTAGCCTCTCCGATAGGAAGTTGTCAATGTTTCCATCTTCATTTTCCATTTTCAGTCATTCCTCAAGTCTGTCCAGTCTTGATTCCACTTTTAACACGTTACTTAATTGCTCTTGCTAAAGTGAGAAATTATATGTGTCACACTTCATGAAAAATTGAGTCCTAGATATCTTGAAATTTCTAATTTCTTTTTCCCTATTGAAACATTAGTCTCCTGAATTACAATTCTTCCTTCTCCCGATTTTCCTCCTACCTCTTTGGCTACTTCTTAATCTTATTCGCCAGCCTCTCGTCCACTAAAAGCTTCTAAGTGTTGGTGTTCTCCAGCATTGTCTTTCTTTCTTTCTTTCTTTTTTTTTTTTCAACTCACCTTCTGTCCTCTCCTAACTTAAGGCCATCTATTTCCTTGGCTTAAAATACCAGTGATTCCTAAATTTGTTACTAAACCCTGCAATTCTTCTTAGCTTTAGCTTCATGTATCCAGTTTCCTGTTAGAACCTCTTCTTGGATACCCCATAGTTCTCCCAAGTCTAACATTGTTCCAGGCAGTGTTATGTCTTTTCATCAGCCCTTTTGCCTGATCACTTATCTTTCCCACCAACCAACCTGCTGCAGGAGCTAGTCACTGGACAGTCATTCTTGACACCCTGCTCTCCATCACTATTCTTCTCATTCAACCCCTTATCAAATTTTCCAATTCCAAAATGCAGTCTGTTCTCTATTTCTACTGAGGCTACATTCTGCGAACTGTGGCATTTCCTGCTGACTATAAGATTATCTCCCAGTGAGTCCTGTTGCTTCCACTTTGTCTCCCCCAGTAGTAATCCATTCTGCCCACAATGTGCAGAGAGATACAATTAAAAATTTAAACATTTCTGTAGTATATAAGAACATCAAGGAAATTCTAACGCATCTGGAAGAAAATCTAAAATATTGAACACAGTCTCTAAGACCCTGAATAATCTGTCCCTGGAATACTTCTCCACCCTTATCCTTCCGTATTTTCCCCGTTGCTCATACATCATATACTCCTGGTGGTCTTTCCATTCCACAAATGAACTAATAGCATTATCTCTACAAAGCTTTTGGATTTGGTATTCCCTTCGCCGAGAATATCCCCCACCCCTGCTTTCTCCTTGTGTCTTATATATCTTTTGGGTCTTGATGTAAAAAGCTTTCTTTCTTTTTTTTTTTAAATCTCTTTATTGGAATATAATTGGAATATATTGGAATACACTGTTGTGCCAGTTTCTGCTGTACAACAAAATGAATCAGCTGTATTTACACATATATCCCCATATCCCCTCCCTCCGGCGACTCCCTCCTATCCTCCCTATCCCAGCCCTCTAAGTCATCACCCATCATTGAATTGATCTCCCTGTGTTATGCAGCAGCTCCCGCTAGCTACCTATTTGGCATTTGGTAGTATATATATGTCAATGCTACTCTCTCACTTCATCCCAGCTTCTCCTCCCCCCCCCCCACCCCATGTCCTCAAGTCCGTTCTCTACATCTGCATCTTTATTCTTGCCCTGTCACTAGGTTCATCAGTACCATTTTTTAAGATTCCATATATATGAGTTAGCATACGGTATTTATTTTTCTCTTTCTGGTGTACTTCACTCTGTATGACAGACTCTAGGTCCATCCATCTCACTAAAATAACTCAGTCTCATTCTTTTTATAGCTGAGTCATATTCCATTGTATATATATGCCACATCTTCTTTATCCATTCATTTGTTGATGGGCATTTAGGTTGCTTCCATGTCCTGGCTATTGTAAATAGTGCTGCAATGAACATTGTGGTACGTGTTTCTTTTTGGGTTATGGTTTTCTCTGGGTATATGTCCGGTAGTGGGATTACTGGATCATATGGTAGTTCTATTTGTAGTTTTTTAAGGAACCTCCATACTGTTTTCCATAGTGGCTCTACCAATTTACATTCCCACCAATGGTGCAGGAGAGTTCCCTTTTCTCCACACCCTCTCCAGCATTTATTGTTTTTAGATTTTTTGATGATGGCCATTCTGACCAGTGTGAAGTGATACCTCACTGTGGCTTTGACCTCTATTTCTCTAATAATTAGTGATGTTGAGCATCTTTTCATGTGTTTGTTAGCCATCTGTATGTCTTCTTTGGAGAAATGTCTATTTAGGTCTTCTGCCCATTTTTGGATTGGGTTATTTGCTTTTTTTGGTATTAAGCTGCATGAGGTGCTTGTATATTTTGGAGATTAACCCTTTGTCAGTTGCTTCATTGGCAAATATTTTTTCCCATTCTGAGAGTTGCCTTATTGTCTTGTTTATGGTTTCTTTTGCTGTGCAAAAGATTTTCAGTTTCTTCAGGTCCCATTTGTTTATTTTTGATTTTATTTCCATTCTAGGAGGTGGGTCAAAAAGGATCTTGCTTTGATGTATGTCATAGAGTGTTCTGCCTATGTTTTCCTCTAAGAGTTTTATAGTGTCTGGCCTTATATTTAGATCTTTAATCCATTTGGAGTTTATTTTTGTGTATGGTGTTAGGAAGTGTTCTTATTTCATTCTTTCACATGTTGCTGTCCAATCTTTCCAGCACCACTAACTGAAGAGGCTTTTTTCCACTGTATATTCTTTCCTCCTTTGTCAAAGATAAGGTGCCCATGTGTGCGTGGGTTTATCTCTGGGTTCTCTATTCTGTTCTATTGATCTATATTTCTGTTTTTGTGCCAGTACCATACTGTCTTGATCACTGTGGCCTTGTAGTATAGTTTGCAGTCAGGGAGCCTGATTCCCCCAGCTCCGTCAAAAGCTTTCTATACTTAATGTATCACTGAGAGTAGACTAGATTATGCTATTTTACAACCTTAAAATATCAGTGACTTAAAACAACAAAAGGTTATTTTTTCATATCATGTGTCCAATATGAGTTGGCAAGGGGACACTTCTTATCTATCACTTAGGGATTCAGTTTGAAAGAATCTTCATTCACCATTGAATGATGCTCCAATTTCAACATAAGTTTTCTTGTTGCTGAGGCAGGGATGAGCACAAGGAGAAGTTTGAACTGGTTCACAGATGCTTCTTAGTTTGTTCTTAAATGCTTCTGCCTAGAAATAATGTGTCATTTCTGCTTACATTTTGTTGGGCGAAGCACTGGCACATGTAATTTTAAGGGGCCAGGGGAATATAATTCTCCCATTGACCTGGAAGGAAAAGAAAACTGGTAATATCAGTGATCTGAACTCCAGTATTGTCTGCTATGCTCACTGCATTTGTTCTTCATTAGATCTCATAGCACCCTGTTGCTTGATTTCTAACTGTATTTCTCAGAATTTGAAATTATATTGTAGGTGTTCTCAATGTCTGTCTCCCCACTGGAGCTCCATGAAAACAATGTCCATGCCTATTTTATTCATCGTTATTTTACCCAGTGCCTAGTACAATGTTTAAAGTAGATATTCAGTAAACACTTAGTGAATATTAAAGGAATATTCTGGAGATGTAGAGCATCCTTTGATACGCAGTAGGAAATTGGAAATTCGGGTCTAAAGTGAGAGAGATCCTTCTCTCCCATCTCCTGGTAATTTGAGTTTCATATCTTTGTGTGTGTGTGTGTGTGTGGTTTAAAGCTATATCTCTTAAGTGGTGGCTCTAGAGAATACAATGTACTTAGTTAACTTATCATAGTCTAACTTCAAGAAGATCACAATGTGTGAACTTTGTAAATCTATGATTCTACTTATCCCAGCTTCTCATTCTTTGTGCTATTTTTGTCATATACTTGACTGTTTTATATTTACCATTTGTTGCACATATTTGGGCAGAAATCAAGATATTGTGTTACTGGTGAAAAGATATACATATTATGGGAATAGAATAGGAAATTCAGAAATAGACCCACATAGCTATGACCAATTAATTTTTTAAAAATTTGACAAAGATGACAAGGTAACTTGATAAGGAAAGAATAGTCTATTTTTACAAATGGTGCCAAACACTTGGACATCCATATTTAAAAAAGTAAACCTGACCTATACCTCTTATTTACAAAAATGAACATTAAATATATCACAGACCTAAATGTAAAACTTAAAACTACAAAGTTTCCTGAAAATATAGGAGAAAATCTTTGTGCTCTTGAGTTAGGGAAAGACTTCTTAGAAAATACAAAAAGGATAAACTGTAAACAAAAACAGTGTGGATTAAAGTCCATCAAAAATGAAATACTTTTCGTCTTGAAAGACACCAAATAAAAAGAGAAGCCACAGACTTCAAGAAAAAAATTTACAAAATAAGTACCTGACCAAGGATGTATATCCAGTATACATACAGAATTTACACAACTAAATAAGAAAACAAATATCCCCATAAAAATCACAAAATATTTGAACAAACATTCAAAAGAGAGATGACAATTAAAAAATGCCTAATATCACTAGTCATAAGGGACTTGCAAATTAAAACCACAATGAGATGCCACTACATATCTATTATAATGATTAAAATTAAAATACCAAATGCCAAGAGGATGTGGAGCAACTGGAAGTCTTATAGCTCTTGGACTTTGCAAGTGGGAATTCAAAATGGCAGCATTACTTTGGAAAACAGTTTGGCGGTTTCTTATAATATTAAACATACACTGTGTAATCCAATTTTACTCTTGGGTATTCAAGAGAAATAAAAACATGTCACCAGAAGAACCTAGTAGACAAATGTTTATAGCAGTTTGATTCACACTTGTCCAAAACTAGAAGCAACCCAAATTCTCATCAGCTGGTGAATGAAAACAAATTGTTTCATTCATACAATGAAATCCTATTCAATAGTAAAAATGGTTAAATTAGTAATATAGGCAACATAATGCATGTGTCATTTGCATTATGCTAGAAAAAAAACACCTTGAACACAGAAGATTACATACTATAAGATTTCATTTATATGACATCTGGAAAGGCCAGATTATAGAAATAGAAATCAGATCAGTGCTGGGTTGGGATGGGAGTAGTGATTGATGACAAGGGGGAATGAGAGAATTGCTCACAGATCTTCCAACTCTACATGTAAAAAGGATGCATAAATACATTTTACTGTATGTAAATTATACCTCAATCAACCTGATATTTAAAGATTCTGTGTGGGTATACACATATCACATACTCAGGCATATATATGTGGATGTACATATAGATGCACATAAGTATTTTTATTTGCTGGAATATTTTGTCATCGGATATCTTTCCATTGCTTTCTGGCCTGCATTGTGTCTGGTGAGAAGTTAACTTTTGTTCCCAATATAGTGTTCATCTATGTACTGCTATTGTTGTTTTTCCTGTGGGCGTTTTTGAAATTTTCTCTATTTTTTTTAGCAGTTTGACTGTAAGATTCCCAGGTATAGTTTTTCTCTCTATTTATCCAGCTTGGGATTCTTGAGCCTTATTTATTCTCTACATATTATCTCTTTGCTTCAGCCTGAGGTAACATCTACTGAACTGTGGTCAAATTGACCAATATATTTACCTGCAGTGTATTAATAATCTATTGTTACTATAAACCACTACAAAACTTAGGGGTTTAAAACATTATCAAGTTACCATTTGTCAGAAGTGTAGGGGTTGAGTGTGCATCCTTCTGCGGGATGCATCTAAGTTTACACATGTAGCTGCATTCAGCAGGGGAACTGGCTGGAAGTTAAGCTGAGCTGGGAGCTGAGAGCGTTGTATCTCTTTGTCCACGTGGTATTTTATCACAGGCTTCCTCATAGCATGCCAAGAGGTTCAATGTCTCTTGAGGCCTAGCCTCAGATTAAGGCCTTAGAAGAAAGAATTAACATAACTGCTGCTACATTTTTTTAGTCAAAGCAAGTTGCAAAGCCATTTTATATTTAAGGGGTGTAGAAATAATCTCCTACCTCCTATGAGAAGAGTGGCAAAATCATATCATAAAAGGGCATGCCTACTGTGTTGGAATTAATTTCTGGCTGCTGAACAACCTTCTACTTGCAGTTTGCAATCTAAGCTATCCAGTGAATGTTTTATTTCAGGTACTCTGTTTTTTGCAGTTTACATTTTGCTTCTGAAATACCCTCTTTTCACATAGTATATCCATATTCTCCTATAAATTCTTTATCATTTTATGGTAGGGGATTTAAAGTCCTTAGCTGCTAATTCTTTTGTGGTCTCTACTGGCTGTACTTTTCTTGATTATGGGTCACATTTGCTTATGTCTTCTCACGTCTCAACTTTTTATTACACACCGGACATTATTTATAATACAACAGTGGAGACTAAATTATAGTTTTGGGATTTTGTTTTGTGGATTTGAAATAGACTGCCAGATATTTCTCTAGAAAAGATGGTTTTATTTGGGATCAGCAGAGAATGGCAATTCAGGGTCTGCAACCTTGGTGGGCTATGTTCAAGTTCCCACACAGCAAGGGAAGGAAAACACATTTATAGACAGGAAGAAGCACGTTGGAGGGCTAGAGTAAACAAAGAGCGCATGGATTTTCGTTGGTTGAGTCCTTGCTGGAAAAGAAGGAAACTCTTCTTCCTTTGGGCTCTGCTTTCCTGGCAGAGCATGAGAGCTCCCCCTTCTGGTCTCCAAAATCTATGTAATTGAGATGTCTGTTTGTTTGTTTAACGATTTCTAAAGCTTGAAGGCATTTATCCAAGATGTGGTTAAGGTAAGGGGCTAAAAATCTAATCATTTAGATTTTTCCTGTAATACAGTTGAATGGGCGGTAGCAACTTGAACTGGATTGAATTCTTCTCCTTTCAACCAAAATCCCAACCTCCTGTACCAGCACTGCCTCTTTAATCTGGCCAGTAGTTCATCTGGGATGGGGTTAGGTTCTAATACCGGATAGTGTGGGTCTGCCTTGGTATTCGTCTCTGGCAGGGTCATAGGATTGAAGCTCTGAGAATGTGTAGGATTACACTGTCTCTCTGCTTTATAGTCCTTCATTCACTGCTACTTCTGGGTTGGAGAGGTGCTGAATCAAATAATTTGTGTTCATGTTTTGGGCTCTTCCAGATTCCAATTGATACTGCCATCCAGTGTTGCAGTCATCTCTACAAAGTCCCCCAGGCTACAACATGCCTGCTCTCCCGTTGCTCATACACAGATCAGTTGCCTATCCCCAGGTATAGAAGCTGCTACAACTCTCTGCTCAGTTTGACAGTATTTTCTTGATTAGTCCTACAGAAAATTTTTTATCTAGGTTTACCTTGTTGCCATAGGAGTAAAGTTCTTTCTTACCCTCTCTGTCATCACTGGAAATGAAAACCAATATTGGGTGATTTTGACATGACTATGGGTAGAAGTAGCTCCTGAACTACAGATCTATTGATCTGTATCCTGGAGGTTCTCTAGTTTCAATGCTAGTGGTTATTGCATTACTTTTAATTCATGTAGTTTTATGCTGTAGCACATTTGGGTAAAGTTTGCAAAGGAGTTTCTTTTGCTGCAATAAGGATGATTCTTCTTTATATGGCTTGTGGACATCAAAAAGATAATGTAAGAAAGTGAAAGAAACATGGGAAAAAGGTAAAAGTTATGAATAACTATGGCTAAATGACATAGCAACTAAATACTGCTTTTTTGGGTAAATTTCCAGGCATTTAAGTTTAGACAAATTGAGCTACAGCTGTGTCTTATAATAATGTAAAATGGTTCCTAGTATACTCAGAGAAGAGTTTTTTTTGCGCTTGAGAGTGAGAGGCAACTCTGGAAGATATCCTGTGTTTCATAAATAAAGGTAGGGTCTTTGCTTCCACACCTGATGCAAGCATTCGGCTGAGGGGTCTTATAACTACCCAAGGCAGCTGTGGGTGGAGAGTACACATGCAAAACAATAGTATGCAGATGAACACGGAAGGACGCCAGAAAGTCTGTATGGCAAGATGATAGCATTGTTGTCAAAGTTGTCTTTGGAAATACAGCCTGGAATAAATGTTTCAAGAATGAATAATCATTTTAGGATGCCTAACAGTTCAGTGCTGACCTTGAGATTGACTCTAAGAGATGTGCTGGCCTCTACCCTACCTGAAAAATGGGCTCAAGTATGGCTTTATGTGCTCTTCCCAAAGGGGCATGACTGCTTTTAGCTTGCAATTACTTGTCATCACTTTCCATTTGTTTAAGAAATTGAGGCTTTAGTTATATTGGTACTTTTTTTTCCTTTCTTCCTATGAGTAGAACATCTTTCATGGTCCTGATTCTGAGAGGTCTTGCCCTAGGTACCATCTTCTTTCTTGCTCTCTTCAGTGGAATATTAATTGTACCTTTAGATCAGGGCCAGATCTTTCTCTTTTCCTCTGTCTTTTCCTCTCTTTCCTCCTCCTACCCTCTGTCTCTCCCTCTCTCTCTTCCTTGCCACTCTTCTAAAGGTAGTTAGGGTCTAACTGCTGGGCTACTGACCTTTTGTTATGTTAATCACGCTAATAAATAGAAAGGGCTAGCAACTTGGCATAAAGCAAGAAATTTCAAACAAGAGAGAGTCCTGGAAAGTGGAAGGGACCAGGAAATCAATGTTTTAGGAACTTTTTTGGGGGTGATTGAGTTAGATAATTTGGGGGGGGGGTTATTGCCATCAGGAGGAGAGTGAGAATAGCCAAGATGAACTAAAGCATTTTAAAGATTTTTTTTCTGTATATTAAGTAGGTAGTTAAGCCTTTCACTACAGATAGAAATTTTTCTTTTTTGAAAATTGGGAGAATCAAATTTGTCTTTTATCATCAAGCAAGCGCTTGTGTGGCCACAGAGCTGAAAGCCAAACTCTTACAGCAGGTGTTTGAAGCAAAGTAAAGGTTTATTTGCAGTGCACCAAGCAAAGAGAATGGGCAGCTTATGCTCAAAAGACCTGAACTCCAAAATGGCTTTTAGGAAAGGATTTTTAAAGACAGTATTGGCAGAGAGGGTCATAGGATGTCTGATCAGCTTGTGGACCGTCCTCTGATTGGCTGGTGGTGAGGTAACAGGGTGATGTTTTGGGAATCTCAGTAGTCAACCTTCTGGTTCCAACCAGTCTGGGATCTATGTGCTTGTGGTCATCACGTAGTCACCCTCCGTCTCTGGAAAGCAAAAAACAAAAACAAACAAAAACTTCCCGTACCTCTCCACCCATGGACAACAGGATTTCTACTTTAAAAACTAAATGCATTTCTTTTAAAACTTTGTTTCATTTGAAAATGTAGCCCTTGTAGGACTTTAAATTTGTGTGCACAATTTATACTTCAGGGTAAGGGATGTATCATATACCGGTGGTGCAGCGCAGAGTTGAAGAGACACCCTAGATGGGGCTACACAATGCCACTGGGAAAAGTGCAAGAAGAAGGAAGCCAGGAAAAAGAAAGATGAGAAATGTTGTCAATTTCACAGCTTTGCTAGGAGCTGGCTGTATTGCCAATAGTGTAGATACTGGCTCCAGGGCCCAGAAGTCTCATATTTTTATTTATTTTTTTCATAAAGTTAGGGCATTTGGGGACAAAAAGGAAGTGGGGAGGTAGTAGGTAGGACAGGGAAGGGAGTTTCCCATCGGGCAACTTTGACCACCTCTTATTTGAAGAGTCAATTAGGGAAGAAAACTAACATTGGGAGAATGACAAATAATATCATTAGTAACATGTATAGTACTCATAGAATTTGAGTATTTGTGTGCCTGGCATTGTGCTGAGCCTGTGCTTCCTGCCACAACAGTGAAGTGCAGTTATATAAAATGGATAAACATGTTTCTCTGCAGCAATAGAAACTATGAATTAAAACAATACACCTCCTACATCTACATTTCCTCTGCCTTACTTTTCTTCCTTTTTAAAGTTTATTTAAACTTGCTATACTGTTTGTTAAACTGCTTGAAAACTTTTTTTGGGAGCAAGATAGGATATATATAAACTAATAACGTTATACAAACTAGGAAAGCTACAGTTGCATGGATATTTAAGCCTCTTGCTGTTCTTTCTAGTTCCTTTCTCTAGCTCTAAGCAAAGCTCTCCTGCATAGTTTTCTGGCCACTTAGGGAGTTGTCTTTTGGTGTGGCTTCCAGGCCACATTCCTGACTCTCACCCATATCCTGAATCACCAACTGTGGTCCTCCTGTGAAATGTTCCTTCGGTCAGGGCTTCTTGTTCTCTAAGGTCTCTTTGACTTTAAAATCCTGTGATTCTCTCAGTTCCCGGTACTATAATTATTGATCCTTGGTGGGCAGCATCTTCTAAATACTTTTAGGTATTTGCTGATCCTTGGGACCAGGGTATGACAAGGATGAAGGGTAAATTAAAAACTTTGAGTCAACAATACCTTCTTTTAATTCTCTACTCTTTCTTTTGCAAAGCTTCTTTTAAATACTGGCTTCATCTTTATATTCATCTGCTTTTATAAAACATAAGCCAAATTGCTATTTGTTTCCATTTTCAAAATTAATTGGCGAAAGAAGAGCATGTGTCAGCCAGAAGCAAGAAAACTCCTTGTGTGACATGAATTGACCAGAGGCAACCTCACCTAGTAGATCGGGAGTCATAAAATGGGTGAGAATGTTCATGTTTACCAGTGAATGTAACTTCCGTATAAGTACAAAACATCATTATTGTGAATTAAGGAACTTGATAGCACATATGACTGCTGACAAATGAAACCTAAAAATACTCCAGTATGTGGGATGTAACTTTGTAGGTGTCTGTGACAATAAATACAGAATCAGAAATAAAACTGGGGGTACAGGGTGTTGCTTAGCAATACAAATGAAAGTGGGATGAAAATAGAGTTCTTTAGCAGAGAAGAAGTTGTTTACTATTTATAAAGTAGATCATCAGTAAGAATTTACTATATAACACAGGGACTTGTACCCATTATCTTGTAATAACCTATAATGGAATATAACCTTCAAAAACATTGAATCACCATACTGTCCACCTGAAACTAACACAATATTGTAAGTCAACTATACTTCAATAAAAATGATTGTGCTGTACAATATATTTTCTCTCTTAGAAATTATACATGCTTGCTATATTAATGTTCCTTCATAGGAAATAAGGGGAAGATGCCTCAGTGCCTTATATGAGACAACAAATCTTAAAATTATATGTCCTCTCTATAGATAACTTCTACGCTGGGGTAAGTAATCACAAGAGATCAGAATGCCTATCCCCTATGAAATAGACTCTAATTTGAATGCTTGAATGTTGGCCTTGGGGAAATCTTTCTTGTTTCTGCTCTTACTGGGTATGCAAAATTGCTTGGCCTTTTGAAAAGGGGAATAAACGTCACCAGTAGAGGTCTGAGAAACAGTTTGGATCATATTCAATTTTCACTTAATATAATTTTGGACAGAGAGTAGAGGGGCTTTGGAAAAACCTGTTTGGCCTGTCTCATGTGGTTGAATACATCTCATTTTGATTTTGTACCAAATAATAATAAATAGGCCTAAGAAAGAAAAGAAAGCCATCTGTGCTCTTGCAAGGTCCCAAAAGAACAGAGGAAAGAATGAGGGATATGGCTTTCATAGAATTTCTTTGGAGGGAGATATATGAAAGATCAGATAAATGTGCCTTCCTATGTGTCTTTGGAAAGGAATCAGTTAACATATATAATCAGTAGCTAAGCCATAAAACAGGTAATCATATTCTATAATGAAGGTGTAATAAAACAAGGAAGGGTGTGCAGTATTAAGTGCAGAAGTATTCGATTCCCAGGGCTACCTTAACAAAATACCTGTAACTGGGAGTCTGAAAATAATAGACATTTATTCTCTCAGACCTGAAGTCTAGAAGTTTGAAATCGGGGTGTCATCAGGACCACGTTCTCTCTGAAGTATCCAGGAAAGAGTTGTTCCTTCTTGTAGCTTCTGGTGTGTGCCTGCAATCCTTGCTTTTCCTTGCCTTGTAGATTCACCACCTGTCACATGTCCACCTTCTCCTTGTGCCTTCATCTCTGCTTCTCTCTGTGTATATCTGGTTTGTGCCCAAATTTCCCCTTTCTGTAAGTATACCAGTCATATTAGATTAGGCTCCAACTTAATCACATAATTTTAACTCTATTGTTTTTGTAAAAACCCTATTGCTAAATGTCACATTCTGGGATGTGGGGCCGGGACTTTATCGTATCTTTTGGGGAGACATAATTCAACCCACTTCAGCAGAGAAAATGGAGTCGTTCAATAAGGATTTATCAGCATCTCCCCCACAGTATCTAAAAAAAGAAAGTCTTCAACAGAGAATGTGAACATTCTAGTTTGGCAAGAATATTAGTACAAAGAGGAAGAGTGCTTCACCAGGCTGCCCCTGCTTGACAAAAGCAGCACCTATTAATTGTATTCAGTACCTTTTGCGCAGTTGCTGTATTTTTCAAGCAAATAAGGAATTACCTATTAGACTGTTGATGTATTTCAAATCCAGCAAGGATATATCTTGCCCAATGATCAAAGCTTACCAGTTGCAGTGACAGGACACACAAAGTCTTTAAAAAATTGCAGCAAGAATGCTTAACATGAGATCTACCCTCTTAATAAGTTTTAAGTGCACAATCAAGTATTAATTATAGGCACAATGTTTTACAGCAGATCTTTGGAATTTACTTATCTTGCGTAACTGAAACTTTATACCTATTGAACAGCAACTCCCTATATCTTCAACCTCTCAGCCCCTGGCAGCCATCATCCTATTGTTGCTATGAGTTTGACTATTTTAGATACATCAGATAAGTGGAGTCGAGCTCGGTTTATCCTTCTGTGACTAGCTACTTTGACTTAGCATAATGTCCTCTAGGTTCATCCATCTTGTTACATATGGCAGGATTTCCCTCTTTTTTAAAGGCTGAAAAATATTTCGTTGTACATATTTACCACATCTTCTTTATTCAGTTATCCATCGATGGACATTTAGGTTGTGTCCACATCTTGACTACTGTGACTAGTGTTAACAGTGAACGTGGGAGTGCTGCTTTCTCTTCGAGATCCTGGTTTCACTTGTTTTGGATACATTCCCAGTAGTGGGATTGCTGAATCATATGGTAGTTTTATTTTTAATTTTTGAGGAACCTCCATACTGGTGTCTATAGTGGCTGTACCATTTAAAAAAATACACCAACAGTGTGTAAGAATTCCAATTTCTCTACATCTTTGCCAACATGTTAACTTTTGTTTTTTTGATAATGGTCATCCTAATGGGTGTGTCTATAAATATTATGAAAGAGGATTTGTATACATACCCTGAAAAATTGAAGGTTGATCCAGGACTTAGTCTTATATGAACTTGAAGAGCTAAACTGTAGAGCCTAATAGTACCTAGAAAATTGATCATCAGATTCATAGGACTATGTGAAGACTCTAGACTTAAAGAATCCTTTCTAGTTGTATTTTCTTGGGTGGTATGAAAGGTTTAATTGTACACACAAGAAGTTAAATGTGATGTTGGTGTTTTTGTACCAGAGAATGTATGAGGCATTGAAAAGATAGGAATAAAGAAGACTTCCCCCAACCCCCACCCCTTACCTGCTTTCATGGCATTTACAGGAGCAGCAAATGAATAGAATTAGGCTTCTGGAGGTTAATGGAATTAAAATACAGGTTCTCAGAGCAAATTTATTCTGTTCTACCTTATTTGCACCTGAATATTTTAAACTGATTGAAATTTTGTAAGGGCATCAATAATCTTGCAGGATGGCAGTTCTTTCAGAATGCGTCAGGCATTAGCAAACTATGACTTCCTAGGTAAGAGTGATGAAAAAATAATGCAATTAACAAAACAATGATACAGAGAATCAGGTCAAAGTTTTTAGCCTTAAGCAACTTCTATTTCAATAAAGAAGATAAGGCCAAGATCAATTTTGGGGAGGAAATGAATTCACGTAATAACCTATAATTATGTAATTGTAATTAAATATACATGATAAATTTCTACATAATTAGAAAGATGTAAGAACTATATAAGTATTCAGGAGGTTGGTGGTTTTATTCTGGATGGTTTACATGACTGTTATCCCCTTCTCAACTGTAAGCTTTTCAGGAGAAGCATTTTAAAACTTACTATAGAATAACTGTTAAAGTTTTTGCTATATAAACTGTACATTAAAAACAGAAGATCATAAATGTTGTAAGAAAAATGCAAAGATGCTGAATACTTTATCTTGAGGTAAAGATTAAATACATTCAATTAAGCTAGAAATTATCTGGCCCTAACTTCTAAATAACTTTTTTTCTAAAGGACTTAGAATTTGGATATATTTTGGTTGATGGGGAGAAATGATTCTAACAAAATCAATTTGTAATTATCTTCATTTTAAAAAGCTTAAAATACCTCTTAAATATTAATTTTGTGTGTACTGTAGAATATTCACATTTAAAGTGAAGTTTACTGCTTTCACTGATATATTAGGATTTCAGTCATTCAAGTAAGTTAAAGTCTTGCAGAGTCAAACATTTGACTATTTTACAATGTGATGACCAGTGTTTACGGTTACTAACAGTAACAGCTACTATAACACTAGATTAATTACAAGACTTGGTCTCAGCTGTTGTTTTCATACCCGCAATCAAATATAGAACCTCCAATTGAATAGCAGGATGTGTGGTTAAGCTGGTTTATATTTACTATTTTATGTGGTTTAAGTCCAAGTAACCAGTTACACATTTTCATGTAAAATATAAAACTTTTTTCTTCTTGATAAATGTAATATCTGCATAATCTGCTTGCCTGTCCATTCTTTTCATTTTTAAAATGAGTGTCATGCAATGTCTTGTCTTAAACCAATCCACACCATTTTCAATTCTGTCCTGTGTTTTCATCTGAAAATCCATGATAAATACCAAAGAGGAGACTTGTACATCGAAGAGTATAAAGCTTTGGTGAAAAATTGAAGAAGATACAAATAAATTGAAAGATATTCCATGCTCATGGGTCAGAAGAATTAATATTGATTACTGTAATTTCCATATGACCCAAAGTGACCTATAAATTCAATTCAATCCCTATCAAAATTCCAATAGTAGTTTTCACAGGAAAAGCAAAATTATAAAATTAATATGTAACCATAAAAGACTGAGAATAGCCAAGGCAATCTAGAGAAAGAAGAACAAAGCTGGAGGCATCACAGTGCTTGATTTCAAACTATATTACAAAACTATAGTAATCAAAACACTATGGTATTGACATACAAACAAAAAGAGCCCAGAGTTTTAAGGCAAAGGAGCCAAGAGCATCAATGGGGGAAACGATGATCTCTCCAGTAAGTGGTGTTGGGAAACTGGTACCCACATGCAAAAGAATAAAACTGGACCTTTATCTTGTACACAAAACTAGACTCAAAATGGATTAAAGACTTGAATATAAGATCTGAAACCATAAAAATCCTAGAATGAAATGTAGGGATTGGGCCCCTTGACATTAGTTTTGGTGATGACTTTTTGGATTTGACACCAAAAGCAAAGGCAACAAAAGCAAAAATCAACAAGTGAGACTACATCATACTAAATTTCTGCACAGCAAAGGAAACTATCAATGAAATGAAAGGGCAACCTACCAAACATGAGAAAATATTTACAGATCATGTGATCTGGTAAGGGGTTAATATCCAAAATACTTAAAGAACTCATACTATTCAACAGAAAACAAACACTCCAATTATAAAAGTAAGCAAGGGACCCAAATGGACATTTTTCCAAAAAAGACATCCAAATGGCCAACAGGTACATGAAAAGGTGCTCAATATCACTAATCATTAGGAAAATATGAAACAAATCACAATAAGATACAACCTCACACCTGTCACAGTGATTATTATCAAGAAGACAAAAGAAGTGTTGGTGAGGATGTGGAGAAAAGAGAGCATTTGTGTGCTCGTGTGAGAATGTAAAATTTTCCAATGCGAAAAACACTACGGGGGTTCCTCAAAAGATTAAAAATCGAGCTTCCTTACTTTTTGGTATATATCCAAAGAAAACAAAATCACTATCTCAGAGATAGATCTGTACCCCTATGGTCATTGCAGAATTATTTACAATAGCCAAGATAGGAAAGCAACCTAAATGTCCATTGATGGGTGAATGGATAAAGAAGATGTGATGTGTATGTTTATCAGACAATCACTGTTTAGCATTATTCAGCCTTAAAAAAAAGAATCTTGCCATTTGCAACATCATGGTTGGACCCTGAGGGCATTATGATAAGTGAAATAAGTCAGAGAAAGACAAATACCATTAGATTCCACATGTGAGACCATTAAATTCTTAGAAGAGATAGGTGGTTGCTAGGGATGGATAGTGGATGAAATGATGAAGGTGGTCAAAATGTACAAACTTCCAGTTGTAAATGAGCATGTAATATACAACATGGTAACCACTGTTAACAATGCTGTATTTATACTGAAATTTGCTAAGAGAATAGATCTTAAAAATTATCACACACTCAAAAAATTATAACTGTGCAGTAATGTATATTAACTAAATTATCATGGAGATGATTTCACAACATATACATATTTCAAATCATTATGTTGTACAATTTAATACAGTGTCATATGCCAATCATATCTCCATAAAACAGATGGGGAGGGAAAATATTAGAGAAGAGAGAGGGGACCAGACTGAATGGGCACCAGACAAGTAAATGTTGGATGACATTTCATTTGAAAAACAAAATCAAGACCTCAGATAATGTGTCCTCATTTCTGTCAGCAAATGAGAACAAATGCCCCCAATTCATCTCTTCCTCAAACCTTTCTGTTGGTGAGTTTTCGCATTGTAAGACATTCCCACAAAAGTACCTTTTTTTCATCATTTGTTTTCATTGTGCCCCTTTCTGAATATGGAAATAATGTCTTTGAATTAAAACAGAGTTTAAACCTCCAGTAACCTCCAGGTCTTTCTAGATTTTGGAACAGCAGCTGGACCAATTTCTTTAACTAGAGCTCTTCAACTTCCTCTATAGTTTACATGCAGATTTTGTGGATGCAAGAACTCCGGCAACTTCAAAAATTGGTGTGGGAAAAATACCAGTTTTCTTTCAAGTCTGTGATTCGTGTCTGAATTGTTCCAAACAGTTAATTTCCTTTGGATAACCTTTTACTTTCTTAGAATCACCATGTGCCTTATTAACAGAACTTAGAAAACAAAAATTGTTTCCTTCCCTGAATCCAGCTGCAGTCTGAGGAATACTAATGGGAAATTGCCAGGCTTCAAAGATGAACTTGATCCCTCCTTCTCATGGAAAGCCTGAAAAAGCAGCAAGAAATATCTCTTCTGAGAGTACTTTAATCTTTCCTCTGTTAGTGATATTGGTGGACCCTTTGGTATCCTTAGTTTCTGGAAGCACTTGCTGCAATCGTTATGTTTTCCAGCATGACTAGGTGTTAACCTCACAGCCACCTCAGCTACAGTGAGAGAAAGAAAAGATAAAGGATTTGTCTAGTCTCTCTACTTTCTAAAGGCTTTTCTCCATGTGTTGCCATGACAGAATCAGAGCAATGAAGCTCTGGAAATTCATTATTTTTTTGGTTTCATTCACCAGTGATGGATGCAGAGCAACAGTGTCAAATAGCTCCAGGAATTTCTCTGTGGAATCCACACTTACCGAGTCATTTGGCTTTCAGTCTTGCTGAGGGGCTACAGGGAATTCATCATGTTACTTTCTTTCCCCATGTCATCAGCAGAAATCCTTGAGGAAATTCAGATGTTAGCCTCAGCATTGGACTTAGAAATATACTGCAGCTTTTCCTTTACTTGGAAGTACTGAGCTTATTTTCTAGCTCATGAGAAGTACAGAGGTGTCACATACCATCATCCTGATAGAAATGGTTTCTCATTGAAACCCCCATCATCGACTTAGATGTTGGTTTCTCCTTGCTGGTTGTTCTAGAAGCCGTGCTGTTGATGCCTATCTGGTTCAGGCAGCTTTTCAGGGTGGCAGGTTTCTCTAGGGGACCAATAGCTGGGGGTTTATCCTGGGATGATTAATAATTAATCTTCACCTAATTTGTGTCTTGTAATACTCTGAGGACTAGTGTTGACGGTAATTTCCTCATTTTTCAATTCAGTCTTTACTAAGTCCTTGGAAACAACAGTATTCAGTTGGAGACACTGCTTTAAGCATTACTTTTGGAGTGTGCAAAGGCAAAATTTTCCATAAGGACAAAGCTTTGGCACTGTATATACAGCCTCAGGATACTTCCTGCAGAAGACTTTTCTTTGGCCTTGAGCTCAGTATTGCTGTGAGTTTTGCCAGCTTGGTCTTAATCCTTGGCTATCCATGGCAATTTCCCTTCAAAAATTAAAGCATTTATGTCTGTCTTTTCATAAAGCCTATATTTCAGGATAACTGTTTGACAAATACAGCAAACTAGAGCTCACACATCAGATTTATGATTGTAGGCTTTTTGGGAAATCTTCAAATATGGCTTCTACTTAAGAGATTGTCCCAATGTGGAAGTTAGCAGGGTCTGGCAACAGCCTCCCTGTGCTGTCGAAGGGCCCTCAGGGCAGCCTGACATCAATCCAAAGACCCCAGAAGTGCAAGGCTGTCTGGGACTCTAGCACAGATTGGGGTTTGGCATTTTTTTTCAAGCTTCAGGCTGCCTGGGGACAACCGGCCTGGAGATGAGCAGGCCTTCCTGAGTAGCAACTTTTTGTAAGAATCTTTCTTCCTACCCCCTAATACAGAATAGCAGGCAGAATAGTCTGGATGCCAGGGTTTCAGTTGAATGCTACGTGTTTTAAGAACTTGAATAACTTCTAAGCCTCAACATCTTTTCCTTTTAATGAAAGAGTAAAACTCTATTATTTCCACCAGTGAAATTTTGAGTCCAATATGCCTTTGGGATACCATATGGAGCTGTCAGAATTAGAATCTGCTTCCATGCCTTAAATTTTTGGAAGTACGTATCCTTTAGCAAGTTACTGGAGGCACATAATAGATTTTCACATGGACTAGTTTGAACTGACCTGTAGAGACCTTGCCTTCACAAAGCATTTCAGGAGGGTCTGATGAGAAAGGCATGCATGATATCAGGGGACTTTTGTTAATAAGTAAGCAGGGTGAGTGATAATTGAGAGAATGCACAAAGGATGAGAGAGAACAAAGGAATAGGTACTGACTACTGAAGTGGTCTTTTCAGAAATAATCTAAGAAATGATTTTGAAAGGAACCAAATCTTGCCTTTTGGGAACTAAAGGAGCATAGCTCTGGCATATTAAGTTGTCAAGACCTAAATTACCTTATGAGCCAATGAGATTAAGGCTGCCTGTTTCTAATAAAGTCAGGATCTTTGCAGTCCCTGATCTGTGTTCCAAAGGTGTCAAAACAATGCTGATGAAGGTCGCTGTCTTAAAGGTTGGTTTCAGGTGGAGAGCACAGATCTGTGAGAACATACACTGACATAATCAGCATAGGTGTGTGAGTATACGGAGAACATGGAGAGGAGAGGAAAAGAACCAGTCTCCCTTCTGTCATTCTACAACGGAAAGTGTGGTGTAATAGAACCCTGGACATGGAGGCCGCAAGCCTGGTTATGAGTGTGGATAGGGAAAATGAATTGTACTGTAGGATAGAAATGATTTAGATTTATGTTTAGAAAGTGACCCAACTGTGAAGAGACTAAGTTAGTAGGATGTACAAGTAAAAAATATGTGCCACATTCAACGCATCATGTAGGCAAACGTTAGAGTGTGTGATGCCTAGTGTAGGTGGTGATGTGGACACCCAGGGGCTCATGTGCACCACAGGTGGTGGTGATGCCTGGAGAGGCCATTCTGGAAAGTAACCTGGCAGTGAGCCCCAAACAGTGGAGCAGTTGTGTTTTGGTTGGGGGTGGAGGGCTGGAGAAAGGGGCTTTGCATGGACTGATAACCAGTGAGCTGTGTTCTCAGGCGTCAAAGAATTTAAGGAAAGAAATAAAACATAGTGAATCCCTGGATTTAGAAAGCTGTCCTACAGCAAAATATCGTGAGGCTCAGATGAGTTAAAGAGGAGACCAAAGAAGTGAATTACGAAAACAATTGGAATCTAAACAAATCCAACAGAGGCCTCTTCAGGCTGAACTGAATGGGCACTACTTCCACAGACCTCAGATATGATGCCCCTTCCTCCTGTTGATGATTTTATGGTGGGACAAATCATATAAATATGAAATAAATGTTAATAATATTATAAAGGCTTTGTGTTAGATGATTTTGCCCAACTGTAACCTAATGTAAGTGTCAAGTACATTTAAGGTAGGCTAGGCTTAGCTATGAGGTTTGGTAGGTTAGGTGTAACAAATACATTTTTGATTTAAGGTATTTTCAACTAGAATTTATTGGTTTATCAGGATGTAACCGCGTTATAAATAAAGGAAGATCAGTACTTGAAATTTGCTAAGAGCGTAACCCTAAGTGTTTTCACACATGAAGACTAATGCTGATTACTCACTCTGCCCTCTGCTGTCACCGAGCAGGGTTGAATCCACTCAAAAGTTAGGACAGTTTGGGGAATGAAGAGCTCTCTTGTGTATTTTCTTCATTATAAATTCATACACCCACAATAATTAAATTATGGAATTTGGAGAAAAAATAATAACCATTTCATTTCTCAACACTATACCTATTAGTATTTCTTTCCATTCTGTTTTTTTTCTAAGCACATTTTTCACATAAAAAGCATTTTTTTTTCACTTAGCTTTAAATTGTGCAATTTTTTTTTCATTCTTAATTTGAAGCATCAATTTCAGTTACTGAAAGTTATTTCAGAGAGACTTGATTTTTTTCACGGTGTGATATTGGGCAAGTCATTTGTGTTCATAGGACCTGACTTTCTACATTTGCAAAATGAAAGGACTGGACAACATGAAAGACTCTCTCCTACCTAATGTTCTATCAGAATAGTGATAGAGCTGGGACTAAAACTTAGAGTTTCTCTTCCTCTCGAGTTGTGTCACACAACTCTGGCATGGAAAAAGATTTTGAAAGTAGAGTTCAAACTTCCCTGCCATTCAGGAATTCCTTTACAACATTCTTGACAGTGATCCTTCCAGACTCTGCTTAAATACTTGGCCAAATACTTTATATGAGAGCCCAAATTGAGAGCATGAGCTTCCTTACTTTGAACTGAAATCTGCCTCCACGGAATTTCTGTCCACTGGCACTGGTTCCTTCCTCTGCAGTAGCGCAGATGGAGTCCAATTCATCTTCCACTTGACAACATTTCAGATGTGTTTCCTCCAGGAAAATACTCTCATTTCCCTGAACTCTCTAACTGATGTATATTTTAAATTTCTTGACTATTGCAGATGTATTCTTTGTCTCCTCTCCAGTTTGTTGATGTTCCTCTAAAACTGTGGTGTCCAGTAGAGAATACAATATGTGGTTCAACCAGCAGAGTACATTGGAACCATTTTCCTTCCTTTTCTTCATCTGGACAGCACAATTTTATTAGTGCAGCCCAGATCACACCAAGGTTTTCAGCAGCTGGATTATACTATCAGTTGTCTTATGAGAAATTTCAAGTCAGAACTTTCTCAGGTATTATGTGACATGAACAGCTGTATTCAATTTTTTTTAAGCCCAAATAAAGAAAGCTACACATACTACTGCTAAATTTCTTGCTGTTGGTTTTGGTCCATGTTTCCAACATAACAAGGGAGATATTTTGGAATTTGGATTCTGCTTCCAGCTGTGTCAACTGCAAATTAAACATCTTGCCATCTAAACTTTCATCCAAACTATTTGCAAGTGGTGACTGTAACAGGACCAAGGATAAAATCTTGTGACTCTTTCCCCATCAGGTGGGAAGGTACCACACTGAGATGATTTCCCAGGATGTGTTGCCTTACTGAAAGTGGTTGGAGAGTTGGGAGAAAATGGTGATTGGTTAGAATCAGTCCTCTAGGCAGCTGATGGCTACCTCCATGTAAGGATGATGCCATTTAATTAGGAAGAAAAAGTAGGAACCATCAAGTCAAGCAAGCATTATCTCATGAGTGAATAGTTTTTCACAGTCTAGCAGTCTACCTGGATCTGGGTACCAAAAATGTAAAAAAAGGAAATCAAAAGGAGAGAATTTTACTAAAAATTCAGGGGAAACGTACTTTTTCCAAAGCTAAGATATTGATCTAATTTATTGTTATTGCTTCATGCTTAGAAGTGAGACTAAAAAGGACTTGTGAAGTCAATTAGATATTTTTTGGTGGCTGACTTTTTGCCTTTCTGCACAGGGTCTTCCAAAAGTTTCCGCAGAGGTATCCTCTCTTGTGAGGAAAAGGTCCTAGAATAACTTTTGGGTGGCAAAGCTCAGTACCCCCAGGATGAGTCACCCTATCTGGAGTGCTTGAGAGGGCATTAACTGTGATTGGGCTACCTGTTAATTTCTCTATAATTCTGTCCTAACTATACCTTTAGTTATGCATGCTTGAGAGAAGGGGTCTTCATGTAGAGAAGAAATATGTGGAGAAATTCTTTATCCTAAGAAAAAGCCATGAGAGCTTTTAGGGAGGGTTTAGGGATGTATGGAGGGATATATAAGGGATATACATAGGGATATATAAGGGGCATTTACATTGCAGCTTTTGTGAGTGGATATTTAGTTCCCCTCATGTTAGCTGTAAAAATAAGACTGGAGCATTTTTTAGGTAACAGGAAGTTCAGCACAAAGAGTGAAGACTACTCTGTAGCCAGTTTTGGGGCAGAGAAATTTTTAATGAGGTTTGCATGATAGTGCTGGAAAGAATAAGAAAGCTAGCTGGTCACTGGGATCCTTAGGGGACAATAAGTGAAGACTGATTGGCACTTAGAGGTACTTAAAAATAAATGCGTTAGCCTAACATTTTTTCATTTCTTACAGTTTATCAGAACTTTAGATTTTCCAGCTTTCTATGGTGTGTAGTTCCAGTTTCTTGCCAATTGAGGGTAAGGTTTTCTAGGCTCAAAGAAACATGGCCAGTCATGATGGCCAACCCCCACCCCCTCCCACCCGTGGGGAGAGGCTATAGGTTTTGGAGCTAGATTCTTAGTACCACCGTTTCCTAGATGTGTCCTTGAACAAGATTTTTAATCTGAAACTGATTCTTCATGTGTAAAATGAGATAACAGTAGCTTTCTTACAGGTGATTTTGAAGATGAAATGAATGTAAGTAAAAACAGCTGTCATAAATAGAAATTAACTTTCTCCGATCCCTTACCCCTGTAATCTCTATCCACGGGGTGAATTTGTGGTTCTGCTGAGGGTCTGCGCTCTCCAGAGGCTCCCTGGGAGCAGAGTTGATGGCATTGAGGGGTCTGGTTCTGCAGAGAGCACTTGGGAGTACTTTAGCATCAAAGTTGTTGCATTAGTGGCCCAAGTTCCCTTTAGGTCTGGGATAGAGTTTGTGAAGAGGATCCTTGGGAACTAAATATAATGGTCTCACTAGATTATTTTTTATAAAACATTTTACTTTGCTTCTAGAAGCTGTAAAAAAGTACTCTTCGTTAACTTTGCTTTCCTCAGTTGGCTCTGAGAGACAGGAATTAGCCCCTGTGGCCAATTTCTCTATCAGCATACCCTTGTCACATAATAAATTCATTTGTAATCTGTTCCCTTTGATGTGTTAGTTTGTTGGGGCTTAATTTTCTCAAGCCTTATATGTTTCCTATGTTTTTCCAAACAGAATTATAACGCTCTTGAGGAAACAAAAGATATCTTGTGTATTTTAATTAGAAATATTCTCTATAGAGCACCTAGTGTAAGAGTATATGATACTGTGGGTGCCTAAGAAATGCCAAGACAATTCCTAGCTGTTTATTTAGAGTCATATTTGATCTTTGGGCTAAGTGAGGTTTCTTTGAAGACACTCATAGTGGAAATTTTCCTAGTGAAAAAAATGAAAAGATAGGCATTACAAAATGAGCAAGTCTGCTTACTTTCTGTGGCCACAGAGTGCAACTATATGGCACAGACATGAGAAATACTCTTTTTTGGTTTTCCATTCTTTCATTATCTCAGTTGCTTGTTCTTTTTTCAAGTTTAATGACGACTTAATGCCTTTATATGAAAAATAACATTGTGGGTCCTCTGGAGAACAAAGAGAAGTCGATTGTAAATGCCAAATGTGCTCATGTGATGTTGACAGTTTGTTGAGTTCTGTATTTTCGTTGTGTCAAAAATTAACAGGTTGTACCCTTTCTTCAGAGTACTGTTTCCATATAGATGGGCTCAGAAGAGAAGAAAATGTTTACTTGCCAATGTGAAATCTTACCACTAAGAAGTGATACATTGTGTGTGTGTGTGTGTATATATATATATACACACACACTATAACAATGACATCCTCTGGTCTTCCCTGCCATCATGTATTAGGTACAGGTGCTGAAGTCTTTGCTGGTAAAATGGTAACAGGGCATTGGTTTGGTTCACATACAAGTTGTAGTCCCGTTGGCCAGAAAATCAGAAAGATAATATAGGCAGAGAAAGGGGGCGAGAGTGTTTACTATCAATTTCTTAAAATGAGTTTTAGTATTTCAGTTTTTGATGGAGATTTATAAAATGCTTTGATACACAACACTATTTCAAAAAACTGGAAATAATAAACAGCCAAAAAATTTTATTTAACTCCATAGCCCAGAGATAAGCAAAAGTAATGGTTGGTAGCTTTTTATAAAATTGTACGTGTGTAAATACATACCTATACTTTTTTCATAAATATGCAGCATCATTATTTGGAATGATGACAGCTGACTCTTGAAAAACAAGGGGTTGGACTGCCCGGGTCTACTTACATGCCGAACTTTTTCACTAAACACGTGCTACAGTATCCAGGACGTGCAGGGGGTTGAATATGCAGGTACAGAACTGTGGACATGGAGGGTCTACCATAAAGTTATATGCAGAGTTTTGACTGCATGGGGGGTGGTGCCCTTCACTCTTGCATTGTTCAAGGGTCAACTGTGTAAAAGTAATCTAACTGCGTGATAAAAACATTATTTAATGTTATGAAATAACAAGTTAGTCTGTTGCCCCATACCACCTCTTCATCACTCTTTCTCAATACATTCAGAAGTTTTCGACCATTTCTGTATTTTAATCTTGCGAGAGCTACTTTCATAACTCCAAATAATAATCTTATAACTCCATTATAGGTGTAGCAGTGGACCCCCACACTAGAAAAGAAACTTAGACAGTAATAGCCATCTTCCCTCCAATTTACAAATTTTAGTAAAGAATATATTGGCTTTTTTCATTTGCTTAAAACTATAAATAGTAAACATTTTTATTGATCCAATGAACTTAAATATATGTCTTGACTCCCTCATAGTTAAAATGTATAAATGCACATTTCTAGCAGTCCTTCCTTTTTGGCTTTACTCTACAAGTTGTGTTAATTTATCCAGGGCCACAGTTGATGGTGTTGCAGACAACTCCAGGGGCCACCATTTCTTCATCATATGTTTGCATAGTTGTTGTCGTAAAGTGTCTTGCAGAGGGGATACTATTCTATAATTCATAAAAATATACCGTTTGCCCAAGAATAGACAAGATAAATTTTGTGCAGAATATTCTGCAACCATAATTAAGTGTTTTGTCCATGTTCTGAAAGCTGAAAACCAATAAATGTGATAACTTGGTATACTTATTCACTCTGGAATTATGAAGTGTGATATGAGCCTTTTGGAAATATAGTCTCCAAGGTGACGGAAGGTCTGCTGCTTAAAAGAGAATGTCCTGAGCATGAAGGTCGAAGAAGTATCTTGTTTTACATGCCTTCACTTGATTAAAAATCATGTTACATTTCAGTTGCTTCCTGTTTTGACCATAAATTTTTGGTTTGGCTTTTTGTCCCTCTTGAGTTTTTTATTTCAAATTTTGTGGCCTTGAAAGCCTATCATTAAATCTTAAATGAGAAATCTCATTTAAGATATTTAAACAAAAAAGACTTTAAATGAGGTCTTTCTTAAAGACCTCCCTAGGAATGCTTGACTTCTTGTTTTAGTTTAGATCAACTGAGTCTAAATTTCTAGGTGTGCAGTTCAGTTTTTTTTTTCCCTAGGATTTGTGATGGTTTCAATCTTCTCCCTGCCTTTGGTTAGGTCCACAGATTTTTGGATCCCATGTTTTCCTCTCTTCTAAAATTCTTACTGTGTTTGCTGGAATGCATTATCAAGTGATTTTGTTAGAATGTGGGCATGGAAGATAACTTTGGGTCTTTAAATGTCTGAACTTCTTCCATTCCTATTCCAAAATAAGGAAAACGATACTCTGGAGCATGACTATCCATGCTCAGAGTCTAATTTTTCCCAGTTGGTCAATGTACTTTCTTTTAAAGAGCACGTCTTCCTTTATTGCCTAGATATGAACACCATGTTGCCAGTCTTTCACAAAGTGATATGGTCCTGCTCCATCATTTTTAATGGTTTCTTAGTAGTACACTATTGATTTAACTAAATGATAATCAACGGGAATCTAGATTGTTTAAGAAATTTTGCTCCCAAACTATGCTATGAAAAATGTGCTTATCCTTATTTAATAACAGCAAGCTCTTTTATACAGGGTACTATATGCCAGTAACTATGTACTTTATATATACTAAATTATTAATTCCTACAGTAACCCTAGGAAGTAGTTACTATTATCTCCATTTTACAGATGGGGAAACTTATGCACAGAGAGATTAAGTAACTTTTACAAAGTCAAACAGCTTGTAAATGGCAAATTTAGGATTTGAAGTCAAGGAGTTTGGCTTGAGTCCCTACTCTTAATCTACCTGCTCTTTCTTTCACATAAGTCCCTGGAGGTAGAATTAAGGGGTGACAAAGAGGGCACCCATCCTACTTCTATTAAAGAAGAAAGCACTCCTGGTAATTATTTACTAGGTGCATAAGCAGTAGAATGTTAGAGGTGATATAATCTGAAGTTTTGAGTTTTGTAATGAAAATTCCAAAACTGGCTCAAGCGTGGCTCAGAGGGATTCTCAGTTCTCAAGGAGCTGACTCAGTTGAAGGAATCCTATCCATTTTCAATTCTGCAGTGGAAAATTGCATTCTGAGCTAGGAAAAGTCGATTTTATCATCTCTGCCTTGTAGGGAGCTTTATATTGTCCCATTTATTCCCTAGAGAGGGAGAAAAAAAAAATAAGCCGGATAGAAAATGAGGTTAGTTACGGCCTAGCAATTGCATCATGTTGAAAGTGGCATTTGGAACACCTCATCAGAGCTCATACTTGTATGTGCCATTTTAAAAGTATAATCCAAAGTTTATATGGTTTTGTTTCAAAAAAGAAGGGCTAACGTGTTTAGGGAAATAGACTCCAAGGCAGGGAAAGGGATTGTAATGTATAAAAGCCAAAGGGCCATGAAAATAACCTTGCAGTGATCTGATATTTATTCTGCAATTATACGGTCATTCAAAGAAAGTTTATTGCTGAACAGTTGATAAATTTGCCCCTTGCCTTCCCCTTTTTTAAAGGGGAATGAAGGTTTTGAATGCCTATAATTAATTCATTGTGCATGCCAGGAGAGGAAACTTTCAGATGCTGATGCTACAAAGAACGTGTCAATTACTAAAAAAAAAAAAAAAAAAAATTTTGCTGCATCTTTTTCTTTGCTATCAGGCAGTGGTGTAGCATTAGAAGATTACTAATAGTGAAGGATAAAGAAGTAGTCAGTGTAGTTTAGCTAATGAAAAAGCCTTTTGAAACAGTGTTTTAAAAAAAGGGCAATTAGATGCTCAAGAAAGTGTATATCTAAGGAAATAGTCACAACTTAGAATTCCATCACTAGCCCTAGTTTTTTCCTGAGTTGCTGAGTTGCAGCTCAGTTTCATCGATATGTATTAAACAAAGTTTTGTGTGTGTGTGTTTTTTTGAGAGGATCTTTCCAAAGATGTGCATAGGGATATAGAAAAGAAAGAATTAGGGGTACCTAGAGAATGGAAAGATGGGAATATGCTGCAGGGCCGGAATCTGTAGGGTCAGACTTATCAATGTGTTGGTGCAGGTAAGATGGACTGTGGGCATTCTCAGAATTTTTTCCTATTAGCCGACTCCTATCCTCTATCCCACTAGTACACGTAGGACATTGTTCTCTACCAAAATAATTTCTGATAGAATCATGTTCCTCTAAGTAGTGAAATAAAACTCAAAGCGTTCTTGAAATATTTTAAACATAGGAACAAAGTATTAATCTAAAACAGAGTTGAAGGCAAGAAAATTTTGGGAAAAAAAATTTGGGAGACTTGAACTATGAGATATTAAGATTTGTTTACTTCAACTTAAAACCGTGTGGTGTTGGTATAGGTACAGAAAACTGGATTGATAGGATTGAATAAATCAATAAATAAACCTATACACATATGGAAATTTGACAACTAACAAATGGTATTCCAAAGGTACCAGACAAAATCAATAGATAATCTAAATTTGGAAAGCAGAATTTAGAATAAAATAGATCATCTTTATGTCTTTAGATAGGGAAGGGTTTCTTAACACACAAAAAATAAAGTTCAGAGAGGAAAATATTGGATAACTTTAGCTACATCAAAATTAAAAACTACTTTTTATCAAAAGATGCTATAAAGAAAATCAAAAGACAAGCCACAAACTAAGAGATATGTAATGCATATAACTGATAAAAGAATAGTATCCAGAATATGTAAAGAGCTCTTACAAATCATCAAGACTAACAACTCAGGAAACAGAAAACAAGGGCAAAAAATAAAAGAAGGCAATCTGCAATCAGAAACTGAATGGCTGGTAACCTCTGACCAAAATGGCTGTGATGTTCCCCTCAGCTTGACTACACTTAGGCTCCTGAAACTTCTCATTGTAAATTCTTCCTCTGTGCCTTTGAGATGTAAAGTTTTTAGAAAACCTCTTGCTAGTTTTAGAAGCTAAGGATGTCTTTCTCAAGGACCTGGGGGTTAGCCCTTTGAAATCATCAAGAGAAACATTGCCGCTACCCCCCATCTCTGTAGGAGGGAAGCATAGGTGGTCCAGTCACAGAGAAGACAACTGCAAATAACTGAATGTGTTGGATGCATCCCATTGATCGACCTCCCTCCTAATGTCCCCTAGTACTCTTCCACTAGCTCACCTCAGCATTTAAAAATCCTCCTGCCTTTTGTTTTAGCAGACTTGAGAAAGAATGCAGTCTGAGCTACCACTGAAATAGCCTTGAATGAAGTCTCCTTTCCTATTTAAGCTTGACCATGCAACTTCTGCTTTGATACCTCTAATCAGGGAAATTATAAAATAAAACTACACATAAGTACCATTTCACAGCCACCAGAATGGCAAATGTTAGACTGGAGAGCAATAGCAACTCTTCTGCAAACTTGGTGTAAATACAAATTGGCATAATCTTTTTGGGGTACAATCTGACAATCTTGACAAGTTGAAAGTGTCCCTGTCCTCTCATCTGGCAACCCTATTTGTAGATATTGTAGGAGAGGAAAATTTTTCTTCTACCCTTTTAGGTTTGTTTGGCTAGTCTAATAATTAAATTGACATAAGCATAACAAGAGAAAAACAAATTGAATTTTGTATGTATGGGTGCCCCACATAGATAAGAGGCTCCCAGACTCTCAGGCAATCAAGATTTATATGCCTCCTCCCTAAGGAGGAGGGAGTAGGTGTCTGGAACTTTGAAGAGGAGGAAGACAATTCATAGGAAGATGGGAAAAGCAAATGTTTGGTAAATAAACGTTTTCCATCCTTGCAGGGAGGATGAAGCCCAGAGAGGACTTTGAACAAAGAGGCCCTGCTGATCTCCCCCCAGCTTTCCACACCTAGCCCATATTCTTTGCAGTTATCTCAGGTGGGACAACTTTTTAACTCTTTTTCTGAACCAGGCTCCTCATATAAATTCTTTTAGGCAGTTAAGTGGGAGGTAAAGACCTCTTCTTGAGTCTACTGGGATTTGATTGATTTTTGTTCAAAACAATCCACATGATAAAGTGGCACATTCTGGGGTGGCCCACCTGAAACCCATCAGTACATGCCTAAGGGAACTTTCCTTCAGGTACACAAGGAGATAAGTAGAAAAGTACTTACAGCACTATGTTCATAATTAAAAACAAAAATCTGGAAACACCCTAGTTGTCTATCAGTGGGAGAGTGAATATAAAACGATGGTACAACCGTAAAATAGAATAGTGTGGAGCAGCGCATAAGTCAGAAATAGAAAGTTAACCAAAGAAATGAAGTTGCAGAAAAATATACACAGCATCACATCATGAATGGAAAATTTAAAAACCTATCGAACATCTTAAATTGCCTAGGGATCCATACATATCATCATGCATTTCTTCATTTTTTTTTTGCTATACGATAAACATCAAATTCTGAGAGTAGTTACCTCTAAAGATAGAGGTGGGAAGGGGAAGAAGCGGATAGGTCAGGGAAGAACACATGGGAGATTTCAAATCGGTGAATGGTAGAAACATCGGAGATAAAATATTCTTTATACATTTAAAGTCTGAAATTTTCTTTTATAATCACAAAAAGTGATTTTGGGACAAAGATTTGGGTGCTTCTACTTTACTATGTTAACTTCCGGGTGTCACTTGAATTTTTATTGTGTCCTTGAGGTAGTGTACAATTTGATCTGTAAATGGGATTCGGCCAAGTTTGGGCCGGTGATTGGATATAACTCCCTTCCCACCTCTGGCTCTGGAACACAGTGTGATCTCTGAGTCATCAGAGTACTTTCCGGACATGGAAGCCTCCTCAGGGAGAGACGGAAATGCCAATATTTGGCACACAAGTCTTGGGAACGATACTTGGCTCTGTGAGCCCATTGGGCTTCTTTTACCTCAGGGGCAGGGTGGTGAGAGAGAATCACACTGAAGGTCATAAGTAACAGTGATTGAGTTTCTACTCTTGTTACTCCTCCTTACCTAGCTCAGTTTTCATGATGAGGGACCACTTTTCCTACAAGTTGGGAAATTCCTGGGAACACTGGTGGATGTTGGCAGCATTTCTAATGAAGTCTCTGGCTAGGAGTAAGGAGCCAGGAGAGGTACTTGGGGTAAAGCCCCCAAATGGAGGTTGAGGGTGGCGGTGCTGGGGAATGCAACTGCTGTTTGTTTTTTACTCACCGCTACACAGTTTAGGCAAACCATGAAGAGAGATTTGGGATGAGGAGTGAGGTATTGCATCATTACCTAGTTGGGAGACCTATTAGAAAATGCTTTCAGATATATAAGAAGACCCTCATATAATGATCCTCATTTCAGGAGAGCCATGGACGTTCTCAAAGTAAAAGAAGCAATGTCTTCTAAACGTGATGTAGTTGCTGTTAACGTTCATTAAAAACAAAACAAAACAAAACTATATTACAGAATTGTTTTCAAGTATCAAGAGAGATTAAAGAATGGCTTTTCCAAATCTTCCAAGGCCCACTCACAAGCTTCAACTGATTTGAGCAAAACAGCAAGCAGTTTTTGAGAGAAAAGAGTGCTACTTAAGAGTTCTGTGGATGTAGTAGGCAAACGTAAAGTGGTGCTGACTCCCCTTCTTGTCATTGGCCTGGTGGTCGCAAGGCAGAACACTGATGTGTGTGGTGATGGTGGCTCTTGCACTGCACCTTAGATGATTGTGATGGGAGAAGTGATAGAAATAGGCTTGTATTTAAAGATCATCTGAACAAGTTGAGATGTGCCCTCCAGGAATCTCATCCTCTGATTGGCCCACTTCTAGAAGAACTAAAAAAGTTACACCACTTGGTACTGGCAAGGATGGAGAACAACTGAAAGTCTTTCAGGTTGCTGGTGGGAGTGCAAATTGGTGCAGCCACTTTAGAAAAATTTGGTAGTTTCTTGTAAAGTTAAATAAACTTTTGCCAAATGGCTCAGTAATTTTACTCCCAAAGGAATTGAAAACATATGTGCACACCAGGAATTATGGACACACCAAGAATTATGTGAAAATGTTATTAGCAGCTTTATTCACAATTATTATTCCACTCTTACGTGTTTACCCAAGAGAAATGAAAGTGTATATCCATACTTATACATGTGAGCAGATGTTAATGGCAGCTTTACTGGGGCTGATAACCTGAACTGGAAACAACAAAAGTGACCACCAATTAGTGAGTGATCGCTTTATTGTATATTCATACAATTAGATATACTCTTCAACAATAAAAAATACTGATTCATGCAACAACATAGGTGAACGTCAGAGGCATTGTGCTGAGGGAACGAGACAAAAGGCAATGCACTGTATGTTTCCATTAAATTAAAAAAAATTGTGGTAATGTGCTGTTGCAATTTATAAGAAACATAGAGTTGACCCTTGAACAGCACAGGGGTTGGGGCATGAACTCCTGTGCAGTCAAAATTCTGCATGTAACTTTGTAGTTAGGCCTCCTTGTCTGCAATTCTGCATGTGCAGATTCAACCAACTGTGGATTGTGTAGAGCTGCAGTACATATTTATTGAAAAAAAAATCTGTGTATAAATGGACCTGTTCAGTTCAAACCTGTGTTGTTCAAAGGTCAACTGTATATAGTCATCCCTCGATATTCATATGAAATTGGTTCCAGAACCCCCTGTGGGTACCAAAATCCAAGGATGCTTACATTCCTTACATATAATGGTATAGAATTTGCCTGTAAGCTATGCATATCCTCTTTACTTTAGATCTCCTCTAGATTCCTATAATACCTAATACAGTAAAATGATATGTAAATAGTTGTTGGCATGTGACAAATTCAAGTTTTGCTTTATGGAACTTTGTGGAATTTTTTTCTGAATATTTTCCATCAGAATTTAGTTAAATCCTTTATGTGGAACCTGTGGATACAGAGAGCCAACTGCGTTTGGTCTTTGTCTTCTTTCTGGCACAGAGCTCTCCAAACTCTTGGCATTTCCCAAGTGAAGAGAGCAACACAGGTGTCTTTTGTTATGTTAACGAGGTGGCTTTGGGAAAGCACCTGAAGATGGGGCCTGGTTGCCAGGAGAACCAACCTTGTGATTAGAGGGCTTACAGTCCCCCTCCTGACCTCTGAGGAGGGGAGTGACTGGAGGTTGAATTAATCGCCAGTGATTTAATCAATCATGCCTATATAATGAAGCCGCCATTAAAACCCCCAAAGGACAGGATTTGGAGAGCTTCCAGGCTGGTGACCACATGGAGATCTGGAAAGACTGTTGTGCTCCCAGGGGACGTGGAAGCTCCATGCCTCTTCCCACATACCTTGCCCTGTGCATCTCTTCCACCTGGCTATTCCCAAATTATATCCTTTTATAATAAATTGGTGATTTAGTAAGTAAAATGTTTCTCTGAGTCCTGTGAGCCACTCTAGCAAATTAATTGAACCCCCAGTGGGGGTTGTGGGAACATCTGATTTACAGTCAATCAGTCAGGAGTACAGGTAACAACCTGGGATTGGAACTAGTGTCTAAAGTCCAGGGAAGGGATTGTGGGAAGCTCAACCTGTAGCCTGCAGAGCTTACTCATCTTGCATAACGGATGCTTTGTACTCACTCATCAGTAACGCCCTATTTCTCTCACCCTCCAGTCCCTGGCCAGCCACAATTCTACTCTATTTCTATGAGTCTGACTAGTTAAGATAACTGATGTCAGTGGAATCATGTAATATTTGTACATCTGTTACTAGCTTATTTTACTTAGCATAATGTTCTTTAGGACCTTAACTGCTAACTTCCTAAGGAAAAAATAGGGAGATTTTCCATGTTTTTCTATTGTCTGGATATATACATAAATAAATTAGAAAAATGAGTTTGGTATGACCAGAAATATTCATGAAAAACTCCTGAGGGGAGTTTTGGTTAAAAACAATTTGGTTTAAAAAAAAACCCTAAGAAATATCTAAGAAATGTTACAGATATGGGAATATTTGAGCAAGGAGAAAAGGTAGAAGGACACACTAGATTTTTTTGTTGCTTACGATAGGATATGGGGCAGAGTGTGGGGTGATAGGATTAGACTTTCCTTTATATGTTTTTCTGATGTTTCACATAATACTGATTTGTTGAAAATGATAAAGTAAAAAGTCTTAAAAATATTAAATGATATAATGGATGTACAGCTGTTGGCACTGTGCTTCATAGATTGGTTGCCTTTATTCTTTTATTCTTTGTTCTTTGGTGAAATTTCTGGCTCTTTCCTAGTTTCTTTCCATTCCCTACCAGGGCTCTGCAGACTTTGGAGGGACGTAAGTAGCTCTTTGTTATATGGGCTTTAGGGATTCTTAAACAGCCCCACTTTGAGGTTTGAGATTTCATTCTAATTTACATTATACATATATGTATCTAATTTTCATTCAGGAAATCATTCAACAAATACTTGTGTTATTACTATATTCCAGATACTCTGCTAGGCCCTCATGACACAATAGGGAAATAAGCTAGGCCCAGTTCCTACCCTTCAGGAGGTTACATTCTGGTGGAATGGTCCCTCCAGAAGGGGCAGGAATAGCTATAAGCAGAGATGTTCGAGTTATTATCTGAAAGGGACCCTGGGCTTAAACCTTGGATATTCTGAAAATAAACAAAACTAGTTATTTAACGAAAACTTTATGTAAAAAGAATAAGTTTTCCCAGCTTAGGAACTTCTTTCTCATCCTAACTGGTAATGAGGCAAAGACCCGTTCAGTCTTACCAAAGAGTTTAAAGCTTGGGTTTCACTTGGTGAGAGTGAGGTTTGTATTCTATCAGTGGCAACCATCATTATTCCACTCGAGTGCTTTATTGCAGATTGAGACACCCTGAGCTACGCGTATGGGGTTTCTGCTTCAGCTGAGCAGTAGGCAATACAGCATATGTGGTCTCACTGGGATTCTCAAAACCTGCAAAGGAAGTGACAGTTGCTTTACGGAATCTCCCCCTTGTTTTCAAATATGTTCCACAGCAAGAACTTCATCCGGCATTACGGGAGACCTTCTTCTGCTTCAGCAGATGTCTATAGCCCTAAAATAAAAAAATTTTCCCTATTTGATGCTTCTATTAAAAGTCCCTTGTGGCCACACACAGCAGCGATCTCCACATAACTGGAAACACTTCAGGGGAATCTGATACAATATGTAAATTTGGAACATGTTGAGATGTTAATCTCAAATATCTGAAGTTATCCTGCTATCTCGAAGGACTTGGGGAAATAGTCATTTGGGGAGAGAAGCAAAACTGCAGCCCAGAGAAAAGAGATTTGAGTGTGAGTTGCACTATGTGGTCTATTTAAGAAGGCAGCATGGAAATCCCTTCTGCTTCATGGAAGTAAGCCATTCAGAAAGTATGGAAGCTAGCTGCTCAGATTGTTTGTCTTGAGGATGATCAGAACCTTGCATTTAAATCTTCTCCGCTGCCTATTTGTGTTTCTTTTCAGTCTCTAGAAGTTCTGGATTGACAACAAAACACCTGTCAGGAAAAACTGTGAAAAATGTTGAGATGGGCAAAGCAAGATTCGTGGGTGTCTTGTCTGGCTCATCCATCTGGGATATAGCTGTCTTTCCTTGTTTTATTTTACAACCCTGAAAATTGTTGCAATCTTATGATCATACATGTGATTCTTACTATAGAAGGGCGAAGTAATTGTGTTCAGTGAAATGCAGTTATTTATTGCCACATGGGTAGCCCATTTTACTTTATTTTTGAATTTATTTCAGAGTTCCTTCTTCTTTATATGTGTGTCTACTCTTTAGGGTTTCCTTTGGATTTATCCTAAAATCTTACAGACTCCCTCATTATTAAGTTAAAGATATCCTATGATATATGTTTATTTTATATTTGTGTGCAAGTCATGATTTAATCTTAAAAATTATCCTTTAACACACTTCTGAGAAAATTAATCGTTATGTCCTAAACATATCCCAAAGAATGTACTACAAAATGCTAGTTCCATTGGACGCTAAGAGGGTTGTTGTGTGAGGATGGGTGACCAGTTCTATGGTCGACCATGTTTGGGAAGTATAGGATTAAACAAAATCTTTACTGCAACATTTCTCAGTCTTAAATATGCCAAGGTTCAATATTAACCTCTAAATAGAGAATGTAATTTTCTGATTTTTGCCAAACCACTTGGACAAGGAATTCTCTGGGAAAGGAATACCTTTGAAAAATCTTGTCTCAGGAAGAATTGCTAAGGAAGTGTTGAACCCAGCTTGGCTCTGGTTGGGGAATGTAGAGAAAGTAGAAAATTTATAAGAAATTAAAGGAAGCTGGGACAAAGTGAGAGAGTAGCATAGACATATATACACTACCAACTGTAAAATAGATAGCTAGTGAGAAATTGCTATATAACAGAGGGTGATCAACTCAATGATGGGTGATGCCTTAGAGGGCCGGAATGGGGAGGGTGGGGGGGAGTAGCAGGAGGGAGGGAATATGGGGATATGTGTATAAATACAGCTGATAGACTTAGGTGTACCTCAAAAGCTGGTACAAGAATGTAAAGCAATTATATTCCAAAAAGAGCTTAAAAAAAAAAAAAAAAAAAAAAAAACTAAAGGAAAGGTGGACAGGGGCCAAAATATGCTTTACCTTTGTGGAGTTTTGTGTAGGATTGGTCTTGATGAGAGATTGGCCACAAATGATGTGCCCAAATCTCTGACACTTTCGTGGTCAGAGTAATGTGTGTGCCCTTTAGCACACATCTTAGTACCAGGACTATAGCCATGCTCAGAAAGTATCATGATAGGTTTTCCTAGAGCACCTAGGACCACTGAGGCCATGCCCAAAGTTTGGGTTGATTTGGGAAGATCTACAAAGCTTACAACCAACCAATTTGGGCAGATGAGTGTATTTGGAATTCTGGTGTGGTTAGTGGAAAAGAAGCTATCTCTTCTGCTCATGGTCATTTCTGAATACCTGGAAACCTCCCAGGTTCATCAGGTCATTGTGTGTCTTTGATTGGATTTGGTAGCTAGCATTGCTGCGGTGGTGCTGGCGGCTAGGTATGAAGAAACATCGCTCAGAGAGTGCTGTTTTCAAGAACACATGAAGGGGCTTCTCTTGGCCCTGACTTCATTGGGCATGCCATGAGTCTTCAGCACCAGCCTATGCCTTGTGCAGACTTTGTAGTCTGATACATGTTTGTCCTCCTAAGCTTCTTGACACTTTTCTGTAGCCCTGGGATTGGGCCAAGAACAAGAAATCTAATTTGACAGCTACAAGGTGGTTTTCACTGGCAACTGAAAAATATCTTTGTTTGGAACTAGAAATGTATTTTGTGGTAGATGAGTATTTATTTTCTTGACCCCTTTTTTGACTGTGGAAAACTTGATATCACCATTGAAGTATGCTGCTGTGTATGTACAATCTTGGATTATCCTGCCATAGACAATTGCATAGTGGAAATTAATGCTGTAACCTTAGCAGAAGTCTCCAGAACTCATGAATTCCATTCAGCTCTGGGTGTGGAGAGCTGATGCATTGAGGTGGTGGGGAGGAGGCTCTGGTGATGGAAGCAGGAACAGCATCTGCAGAGAGCAGGTGAAGGCTTCCTGGGGTATGCTTGAAGAACTACCCTTCCTTTGCCCCAGCTTCTGGGTTTCCCCTTCAATTTCAGGAGGATAGTCCATCCAGCTCTCAATAAACAAATCTTGCAGAGAAAGCATGACATTTTGGGTTCTGATTTTTTTTTTTGAGAGTCATTTCTTTTCTAGATTTTAAAAATACTTTCACTAAACAAATAGTGAAAAAAAATAACGTGTCAGTCATTAGTCATGTTTATTTAAAATATTTTGGAAAATTCTGAAAAAAATAGACACAAATTAAAATCACTGATTAATCCTATTACATAGGAGCCAATACTAAATATTTTGTGTATGTTTTTATATTCGTTTCCTTATGTACAAATGCATTTGAAATAGGTATTTCTGAAAGAATTAAACAATATATTGAGTTTTTACTGCTGAGTTTTTTCACTTGAATTATCATGAAATTTACCCATGACACTAACTATTGTTTAGAAGCATTCTTTTAGGCTAAATACTTAATTTTGTTGATCTAGTACAATTAATCAAATCACTATTTTGTTTCCAAGTCTTTGCTCTCACAAATAATAATCTAATACTCTTTTACATAGGGCTTCCATCAACTCTCTGATGATTGCCTTAGGATAGATTTTTTAAACATGAAATTAATATCTCAAAGCTCATGCATGTCTTTCATCCTGAAAGGTTGAGTCAAATTACAATCTCACCAGCACTCTATGAAAAAGCCTGTTTCACTGGTAGTGATGTTTTTATGGCCTGTCTATAAGCATATGAGATCAGTGTTGGGAAAACTGAGCAACAAGGCAGAGAGGGCCTTGATAAGTTGATTATCCTTTTTCTCCTGGGTGTAGCTCCAGCCTCTGGGAAGGAAACGTGATTGGAAAACTCAAGTGTGTCCCGTTGTTCTCTGTGGCTTTGTCCCCTGGCCAATAGTCAAGTGATTCTGGAGGGCATCTGTTGGGAGGCTGTGGGCTAAGAGACACTCTGCCTGTGGTTGTCTAAAGCTGGTCATTCTCTGGCCAAACCCCAGGGATTCGGACCAGCACCAGTCTTTCCCTGCACTCATGCTAAAGTATGGCTGAGGCCAAATTCCCACTGGTAGCTGCTCTGGGATTCAGACTGGTTTCAGATCATTATCTCATGCATCTTGGGGTGTGCTGAGCCTTCAGGAAGGTAGGAAAGGTGAAGAACCCACACTCAGAGCAAAAGTAGCCAGTAAAGTTAAGATGGCCCAGGGCTGATGAAACACAAGGTTTTCTGTGTCTGCTTGATTTTTGTTTTCACATGTGAAACTTGGGCTATGCATTGGTCACATCTGCTTTGATTCTGTTGCTTTGGGGAGTGAAAATTCATAGCTTGTTCCTCTGTGTATTCTAGTATTGGTAATTTCTGTCACATCTACATTATATTTATTTGGTGCAAATGCCTAGGTAAGCATAAAACCTGGTACAGTATTAAGCAGTTAGTCAGCAGAAACCCATGAGAATCTTGTTCGGCAGATTTGATATGTGTTTTTCTGCATTATTTTATTAGGAATTCTTTCATAGGCCACTGTTTTGACAAGCTACTGGTGCAAAGGTAATCTACCAGCAAGGTTCACCTTAAAATTGAAATGTTCCACACAGAAGATTTTATTTTTGTGTGTGTGCTTCTTTTTAAATATAAAAATTTAGGCTTAATTTCTTTAAAATACTTTCTGAATCATGGGATTAGTTTTATGTTAAGTTAGGGAATTTATGTGTGAAAATGCAGGTATAATTTATTCAGTAATTTACTAAATGATCTAAGAAACTGTTGTATATTTGTAAATTTGTCAAAGTCAAAACTGTCCATTTCCAAATAAAGAAGAGCTTTCATCTCTCTCTCTTCCTCTTCTCCTTCCTTTTCCCATCATTCTTGAACCCATCCTCCACTTCATACTCCCAACCAAATCACGATTCCAGGCCTATTTGATATAAACAAACCAAAGAGACCAAAACAGGTATTGCTGTTACTTTTTTTTCCCTTAAATATACTTCAGAGGCATTTTGTAATGAAATTAGAAACAAAACTTGAAACTTGATTAAGTAAAGTTAGTCTACTTTTTGTCTCTAAGAATAATTGGATTTATTTCTAGTTTTTAACAACAAAATCAGATACAGAATAGTATGTAAACAATTATAGAACCAAAGGATATTTGAGGGGCCTTAGGAATTACCTAATTCAAATGTCCATGTTTTGTAGCTATGTTTTTATCACACATAAGATCACAGATTGTTTTCTACTTCATAGAACAAATATCACAGATTCATTTTAACTCTCAAATTCTCCATGAAGCTTTGAGGGTTTGCATGATGAACTTCAAATGCTTTATGTGTTTCTGTTAAGTGTCTTTGGACTGTTAGGAAACTCAAATTTATGCATTTAAAACTGAGTATTTGTTTTGCCATCATTCTAGGGCTGGAATGCAGTACTCACAACCAAATAAAGTGATATTTGTTTTAAAAAATCCACAGTTTTAAATATGTATATGTTACTATAGTCATTTAGAGCAAGATTTAAAAAGACATTCCTCACTTAACATACAAATCATACCAGTTTCTCAAAATCTTACAATAGGTTTTAGAGACTGGGCACTGATATCTCAAAGGGCTCTCTGAAATAGGTGGACTTTTTGTGACAGGTGTTAGAAATTGATTTTTCCTCCTTTGTTCCAGGCCTAGCAGAGAAAATCATGGATCAATTTAGAAGTACTTTTACAAAAAAGCTGGAGCTCTTATCAAATAATTACAGGTACATAAATCTACTTTAGAGCACCTTTTCCTGATACAAACCTGAGTTTTGTGCAGAAAGGGAGTTGCATTCTTAATAGACACATTAGTATATTTTATTCCCTATAATTGTGGTTTTAAAAAATAATGATCAGAATTAATTATGTAGCTATTTTTATAAAGTTATGCTTTGTGAAAAGGGATTCTATGACCTTTTAATACATTATATGTAAAGTGGTTGATGAGTTATAAATGATCATTGATTAAAGTCTGTGTTTTCAAAATAACTGATCATTAAGTAACTAACCATGGAGAAGCAATCAGTTGAACTAAATATTAGAATTTGAGAGTGAGAAAGTTTTGGGAGCTATTGGGAGCCACATTCTAGTGCTGAGGGAGGTAGGTGTTGGATTTATGAGTTCTCGATGTAATATGTATATGTAAGCAAGTCTGATAATTAGCAAAACTTAAGAGTATCTGCCTCTGTACCTTCTAATCAGCTTCCTCTTTTTCTGCCAGGCAATGGATGGAAAGATGTAGGACTTTTTAGAAATCAAGAATCTAGAAAAAAACAAAAGCAACCCCCCCACCCCCAAATACTTAGAATATCAAATCATGGCTTTCTCTAAGAATGAGGTGATGCGCTTGTTAAGAGTAATAAAGGAATGCAAATATATTCAGGTTTTAATATTTTAATCTGTTTCTACATACATATCAGCTGTGGCAGGATTGCAGGCAAGTTCATGCTAATTGGTCAGTTAACCACATCTGATTGTTCAGAAACAAGACGTTATGTTAGGCAGGTGTCCTGATGGCTTTCCCTCTGCCCAGCTTGTTTCCCCCTCCCCATCCCCACCCTTTTGGTAGCACTTCCTCCCTTCCTTTGAAGAACTAGTCAGCCTTGTTCCAGTCATTCCAACCATGGTAAACCTGCAACTCCCTCCTCCTTAGATGGTGAGCTCTTAGAATATGACTTCAGAGCAGGCAGCAGCTGTGTTTTTTGTCTGAGTGAAGACCAGTACACAGAGAGAAGCTGAGAGGAAGTTGGAGAGCCCTAGTGCTCTTCGAGTGCATGGACCCAACTGATCCTGAAGTCAACATTACCTGTGTCCTTAGGGTTTGATTACATGAACCATTGTGCTTAAGTTAGTTTGAATATTTTTTGTCCTCTGCAAAAAGAATACTGATTAATACTCGGTGATGGCTTATTCCACCTGCAACAGTCAGCACTTTAGAAGGAACACGAATAGTAAGTTAAAACAAACTGAAGGCAAAGTTTGAGAGAAAACATCATAAACTCTGCATGAAATTTTTAGTCTTAAGAGATGACACTTGTGCTTATTTTAAGCCAACTCAGTAGTTTCTACAATCTCCTTGTTGTATATAAATAGGTTTGGGAAAATGTGTTTTGACAAACGTACATTTGAATCCATGCAATCAGTGGTTCATATTTTAAGTAGGTTGCTGGACTAGCTAGGGGAATGAGACATGTCTGCTTTCAGTGTATGAGGAGCTGTTTATTTGAAGAAATAGACCAATTATTTTCAACCTCTTGCTCTTGATTTTTTATATATGTTCTTTGTAAGGCTGAGATTGTTTGGGTAAACAAAATGAAGGTGGGTAGAGTAGATCAATGGCAGAAAATATGGAATATCCAAAGATAGTAATTAATATCTGAGAGCTACTTCCAATGTTTCAAAAATCCTAAGGCTAATACATAATAAAATCATTATATTTAGTAGTAAAAAAACCCCCCAAAAACCTAGAACATGTGGGGGAGATAATAAAAGGAGTTTGGAGAAAAATTCAGAAGTTACAACCAAATGACCTTCTGTGACACGTTGGTCCTTGTTAGGCTGACGATTAGAGCCAGGAAATTTTCAGGCAGTCTGAACTTCTTTACACAGAGTTAAAAAAATTCTTTTTGGCCAAAGCATCCTTTTTCAATGCTGATTTTCACAGGGTTAATGAAGTAGATTAATTAATGAGGTAGATTAATGAAGAGAAAACATTTTATCAAATGAATTTATCTTCACGTTGAAAACCATTTACTCAGGCTTGCCCAGTGATGGGCTCCTGTTGCACCTGTGGGTTAACAATGGACAGAATTTTATTTGCCAACGCAGAGTGACCAGTGGTCTTGTGTTCCCTTTCCTGACATCAGCCCGAAGACCCCTCTTGTTCTGTACTCACCTCTCTCTCACAAACCTGTCCTTCCTTCCTGTATCAGAAGGCTACCTTGATGAACTCTGCCCTGGGGGTTACTTACCAGGCTGGTGGCCTGAGGATACCAGCCTATGTGGATAGTAAAGGTAGAAATGGGTTGGCGGGAACTGAGTTTATCATGTGGATGCAGAAATGGAGTAGGATTTGGAAATGCTGAGTAGACTTGGAAGCATGGTGGGTTGATTGGTGGGTAGTGGTCTTGAACAGCAGAGACATTGTGTGGGAGGGGCTACACTAGGAGCAGGGATGTTGAATGACAGGGAAACTGATTTGCATGGTGAAGTTTGATAAATGTGGGACAATCAGGAGGCCATTGAGACGCTGATGTAGAGCATGCAGGAGGATGAGCTAGTAGAGGCAGGGCAGTTAGGTAGAGCTAGGTTGTTTGTGTGAATGATTAGCGTCATTGGATTTATCCAATAACTTCTAGAATATTTAAAAGCAGCAGCTTGAAGTCATGAATGAAGACTTGCATGGTTCAGTAGTACCAGAATGATCTGGTTGCCGACCTCTCTTTGACATGATAGTATTTGATCACATTTGGATCACACATTCAGTAGGACAGATATTGTTAAGCAAACCTCTTATATATATATATTTTTAAGCTCTTTATTGGAATATAATTGCTTTACACTCTTATACCAGCTTTTGAGGTACACCAAAGTGAATCAGCTGTATTTATACATATATCCCTATAGCCCTTCCCTCCCGCAGCTCCCTCTCACACTCCCTGTCCTGGCCCTCTAAGGCATCACCCATCATCGAGTTGACCTCCCTTTGTTATATAGCAACTTCCCACTAGCTGTCTATTTTACAGTTGGTACTGTATATATGTCTATGCTGCTCTCTCACTTCGTCCCAGCTTCCCCTTCGCCCTCCTCCCCCCCAACCCCGTGTCCTCCAGTCCATTCTCTGCATCTGCATCCTTATTCTTGCCCTGTCACTGGATTAATTAGTACCATTTTTTTTTTTTTTTAGATTCCTTATATATGAGTTAGCATACAGTGTTTGTTTTTCTTTTTCTGGCTTACTTCACTCTGTATGACAGACTCTAGGTCTATCTACCTCATTACATATAGCTCAATTTCATTCCTTTTTATGGCTAATATTCCATTGTATATATGTGCCATATCTTCTTTATCCATTCGTCTGTTGATGGGCATTTAGGTTGCTTCCATGTCCTGACTATTGTAAATAGTGCTGCAATGAACATTATGGTACGTGTTTCTTTTTGGATTATGGTTTTCTCTGGGTATATGCCCAGTAGTGGGATTACTGGGTCATACGGTAGTTCTATTTTTAGTTTTTTAAGGAACCTCCAAGCTGTTTTCCATAGTGGCTGTGCCAACTTACATTCCCACCAACAGTGCAGGAGAGTTCCCTTTTCTCCACACTTATATCTTTTAATTCCCAAACTGTTTACAATTCCCATGGTCAAGTACTGTTTTATTTGCTTCTCTAGTAGAACTTATGACTTTTTCTGGCCAAAATGTATTAAGAAGACACAGCTTTCTGGGAGCTGTATAAACTTTGATGGTGCTATGTAGAAGAAGCTGGTAGAGCTACTCCAGTTAGGGATGACTGATGTGGCACAGAGAATATGTACAAGGTAGTGCTGCTTGACGTGTGGGCTGCCAACTACCTACATTAGAATCACCTGTATGTTTCTAAAAATATGTCTCTGGGCTTCAACCTAGAAAAGGCTATATTTGGAGATGTGAATTTTTTAGATTTATCTAAAAATTTATCCATATATAAATCTGATTCAAATTATAGTTTGAGAATCTCCAATCTGGAAAATCAATGCAATCTACATAAAAGAGGGCTCTTTATTTAATTTAATATATGTTACCATTCATGTTGACTCTTCCTACCATAAAAAACCAAAAAAAAAGAAGTATATATTTATCTAACTTGGGTGTATGTAACCTTGGAATGATCTATTATACTAAGTTGTGCTTACAAATGCATTATATATTTAAAGATTTCTAGGCATAGAATTTTATTAGAATTCTAATTAGCCTTAAGTAGTAATTCAGAGGCTGATAGGCAAAGCTATTTCCCTAATTCCCCTGTTGCTTAATTCTTGAGCTTTTGAATATTCCTCATATTGTAGCTTGTGATATCAATATCATGAATCTTTGCATTTGGGCTATGTCTCCTCCAAAGAATATTCGCTTGACATAAACTAAAATAGTGGAAGGGATGGGGGTGCAGAAATGGGGTTAGTCCCTGCAGATAGCTGTATTTTCATCTTCTGAAATTAGGTCACTTAAACCAATGGATGAATGTTAGCTCCGGATAAATTTTCTCTGTCTAAAGCCTATGGAATACAGAAAGAACACACATTGATGTTGCTCTTATCATCTTCCCACCTTTTGTTGAAGGATGTTCTTCCCCTTTGTTGAGTTGTCCCAGGTAGAAGGTTACTCTGGCATCCTTTATAGGCCTTCACTTAGTCATCTGTAGAGCTATCACGATGCAAAACCTCTGGGTGACTCTCCATTTCATTTCCTGAGTAATTCTTGTTTACAGTACTTGTCCTTAAATGATAAATACATACAATTTCCAATATTTATCTATTGAACCTAAGGGAGAAATCCTTGGCCAGAATTGCAGGAGCACCTGTCTGTTGTTTGCCCTGGGTTTGCCTGAGACTGCTTGTTAGAGCAGTTACCGTTTCAGATGTGTGTAAACATCTTTTACTGTGGCTTCCCTGAAAGGAATAAATCACACTCACTTCGCCTAAGAGCCTAAGCTCTATGTCCAGCTTGTGATTTGGATGCTTTGTCCTTTTCTATAAAAAGTCAGCCTAGTTACTCTACAGTTTCTCTGATATATCAGTCAGCAGTTTTACTTGCTTTGGTTTAAACAAAGGACTTTGCTTAACTTTGGTAATGATGCTAATTAAAGGATTTCTTTTCCCTCTTTTTTGCCATATGTTATTAACTTAAATTTTCAAGACTTTTTATTATGCCTTTATACATGCAACTATACTAGCGGCAGGCTGTTGTCCAATGGAAAAGGTAATATATACCTTGTTCTCGTTCTTATGTAAAATAATCACACATGATCTCTTACCTCAAAAAACTTACTTTGTAGAAGATGCCCCATATCAACCATTTCAGCTACAGGGAACTTACCAATAGTGGATGCTAAGTATCTCCTACACAGAGAGGCATAAAGACAGCCTTAAGTATAGTTCATAAGAGTAATTGAACAGAATTTCCTTTTCAAAATCCTTCAGCCTGTAGAATGGATGCCCACAATTTCTTAAGCATGTGTGCTCACATTATTTTCTGAGTTTCGTGAGTATATCACCAATTGACTGAGGAAGAACTAAGGAGGGAGTCATAAAAATAGAAGGATCTCAGTGCATTTATTTTACAAGCTCAGTTTTAGGAAAGAATCAGATATATACGGAGTATTTCCATGAGACTTTTGAGAAAGGCATGCAAGGGAATCCTTAGATAACAGAACAGGTTGTACACTGGTCTGCCTATAAAATAAACCTGAATTCCATGGTCTATTTCGTGACTACAGGACCTGAAATAGATTATTCTATACATTTAGTTTTCTCAATTGCTTTTTCTAATCATGAAATACAAAAAGATAATGGCCAGGGTCAAGTTCCCTGCCTATTCCCTCCCACTCAAATGGAGCTTTCAAGGCAGAGGCAGAAGGGGGTCTGTGGAGTTATAACACTTTCTAAACAAAGAGCCCCAAACATTGTCTGATGTACCAACGACGGATTGAATTCTAAACCTCTTGTAATAAGAATCTTGAAAAACATTTTGATCCTGCTGGGTTCCAGTCTGCCGTAAAGAGTTTAACTAAATTCTGGTCTCATGAGATTAAAAGAGATCTGAAGTCTGAGACCCTTCTCTATCTCAATTAAGTGAATATCTGTCCTCTGTAGGAATACCTCCACTGTGCTTGTCATCTGTGTTATTTTTCTTACGCTATTGAAAAGTCTAGCTCACAGTTTGGGATTGTGTGGAATGGTTTTGTAGAACACAGCAGTGAGGCCAAGAGATGCAGAGCGTGGCTCTTCAACAGATAAGCAGGGCCATATGCTTATTCAGCTGTGAATCTTACATATGTATCATTCTTCTTTTCTCATTCTGTCCCGTATTTTTGACCTAATAAAATTCCTAATTCAAGGCTTCTTACATTCATCTCCGTTTGGTAGATAGGGAATCTGAAACTTTATGATAACTAATTTGTTGAAGGTCATGCAGATAGGCAGTGCTAATGCAAGAAACTTGGAGATATTCTTAGAACATTCGATTATGCTGTAAGAAAGCCTCCTTTTGTTCAGGTCACTTTTCTAGGGTGTATCTAACCTTGGGTAGTGGGCTGAACCATAAGTGAAACAACTGTGAAGATTAGTCAAGGTAATAGAATAGACATACATTAAACAGTGGTGAGAGAAGTGTTTCTCTTTCCCATCATATTAGGAGGAGCTCAGGTAATAATAATCATGCTTGACACTTACCTTAGTGTCACTTAGTGCTCATCATGTGTCAGGCAGTGTTCTAAGTGCTTTATCTATATTATCTGGTTTAAACTGCATAACAACCCTGAGGTAGACACCATTATTATCCTAACTTTATAACTGGGAGAAAAGCAGAAAGGAAAAACCCTGGATTGGGGAGGGAAGGAGAACCATGATTGGCACAGAGAAAGGCTTCAGGCAGAATGAGACCCGTTAAAGAAGACTCTGGGTGCTAGTGATATTAAGTCCAGTCATCCTGAAAATTATTGGGGAAAAAACCCTCAGAATGTCACTTAAGGATGAGACACTGAGAAATTGGCTGGTGAATATGTTTCAGACATACTCAGTGAAGGAGAGAAACACGGACCAGGAAATAGAGTAGGACTCGCAGTGTATGGAGTCATAGAGACCTTAGGACAGGACAATGAGGTGATCGCAAGTCAATGAAGAACAACCCAAAGCCCAGCTAAGGAATATCTGAGGATTAATTAAGGGAGGAGCTTTTCTGAAGAGGCATCATGGCAGGACCCCCTGGCATTAAGAGGACGATAGAGCAACTATTTCATGCATTCCAAGATGCACAGCTTGGACACCTGTTCTGGGAGAGCACTGGCACAGCGTAAGCATCCTACGTAATCAGTCAGGGATGCTATTAAGAATTTTCCTTAGTTGAAATTCTGAACAATGACATTACTGTTTAATGAATGGATTAAAATATAAAGAGGAAAAATGGACATTTGTTCCTGAGAGACTCTGTGTGTCTGCAGTAGTTCTGGCTGGATTTATGAAAAAAATACTTAATTCCTAAAACTATTGGGTCCTCAACATTGCCTTTTCTTTTTCTTGATGTTCCCATGTTACCCATGTCCCTCTTTTTGTCCTCTGTGAAGAACAAACCAGTTTAATTTTTCTCTGGTTTTTAAAAATTGTGGTAAAACAAAAGATAAAATTTGCCATTTTAACCACTTGTACATGTACAGCTCAGTGGCATTTGGCACACTTACCTTGTTGGGCAATCATTACCACCATTCATCTCTTGATTTAGTTTCAAAAAAAGGCACATATATACTCCTTCTTTCCCTAGCAAGAGAAATAACTTGACTGCTGTTATGTCTGTTTTTCTTTGCCTTCATCCTCTGCTGTTACTTGAAAAGTATGATTGTTTTCAAAGTGTTTGGCTATTATGAATAAAGCTGCCATGAATAGTCATATATACATCTTCGTGTAGATATATAGTCATTATTTTGTAATAATTTTAAATGGAATATAATCTATAAAAATACTGAATCACTATGTTGTACACCTGAAGCTAACATAATATTGTACATCAACTATACTTCAATTAAAACAATGCCATACCTAAAAATTGTTGTAAAATTGATAACTTAATAATACTAAGCTTTCTAATCAATGACAATGGTATATCTCCCCATGTTTTCAGGTCTTCATTCATTTCTTTCAAGAATATTTCGTAGTTTTCATTGTAGAGATCTTGTACATATTTTGTTAATGTATCTCTAATTGTTTCATGCTCTGATATTACTATAAAAGGTATTTAAGAAAGTTTATTCTTGACTATTCATCCCTACCATATAGACAAGTAATTGATCTTTGATTATTGACCTTAAATCCTACATACATTATAAACTCCTATGTTCTAGAGACATTTTTTTTTTGCATAGATTTGTTAGGATTTTCTATGTACTGGTGTATCATCATGTTATCTACAAAAAATACAATTATTTTTCTTCCTTTTCAATCTATTTGACATTATTCATTTACTTTATTTACTTACTAACTGGACCTCCAGCACAATATGAAATCGAAGCAGTGAGTGGATATCTTATTTCAGTCACAAAATAGTGTTCAGTCGTGGGCCAATAAATAATAATGTTAGTTGTAGATTATTTTCTTTCTTGTAGATGAACTTTATTAGCATGAAGTTTTCATGTATTTTTAGTAGTTGAAATTTTTTTCTGTAATAAGTACGTATTAAATTTTGTCAAATTTGTTTTGTAGTGGTAGAGACGAACTTTTCTATTCTTCCACTTAAGCTATTAAAATAGAAAATTACATTAATAGATTTTCAAATGTTAAGCCAACCTCACATTTCTGATATAAACCCTACTTAGTCATGATTTATTATTTTTAAGGTATTGTTTAATTTTATTTGCTAGTTTGTTAAGAAGTTTGCATCTCTATTCATGAGAGATGTAAGTGTTTTTTCTTGGTAATATTTTTGACTAGTATTAAAGTCATGCTGGCCTCATAAAGTGAATTGGAAGGTGTTCCCTCATTCTCCATATTATGTAAGACTAGGTTTGGTACAATTTACTAGTGAAGCCACCTGGCCTGGTGTTAGATTTTTTTTTTTCCTTTGGAGGGGAGGAAGGTTTTTAATTATAAATTTGATTTCTTCAGTAGACATAGGGCAATTCAGATCTCTTATGTTTGAATCAGTTTTACTAGTTTGTGTTTCTTGAGAAAATTTCCCACTTTACCTATGTTAATGAGTTTATTTTGCATGAAAATGTTAATGATATTCTGTTAATATCTTTTAAATATCTGTATAACATATAATGATGTCCTTTTAAATTCTTTGTAATTTGTTCTTCTTTTCTTAGTTTAGCTAAAGATTTATCATTTTGGTCAATCTTTCCTAAAAACCCAGCTTTTGATTTAATTAATTTATATAATTTTTTGTTTCCTCTTTCATTGATTTCTGCTGTTTAATTTCTTCTACTTATTTGGAATATAATTTGTGTTTCTATCTTAAACGAAGGTGGGAGCTTAGATTTTTTTATTTTAGAATTTTTCTAGTATGCATTTAAAGCTACAATAGGTATTTCTAATAGGTATTTCTAATATGTATTTAAAGCTAATAAGTATTTAAAGCTACAAATTTCCTTATAAACACTGATTTAGCTGCATTTCATGAATTTTGATACATTGTGTTTTCATATAAACTCAGTTAAAACTATTTTCTATTTCTCTTTTGAATTATTGTTTAGTTCATGTGTTATTCAAAACTTTCTAAGTAATTTTGAATTTTTCTATTTTAATGATTTCTAATTCAATGTTATTATAACCAGAGAATATCTTAACAATTTCATTCCCTTTAAATTTCTTCAGAGTTGTTTTCTGTCCCAGAATATTTTATACTCTGGTGAATGTTTCATGTATATTCCATTCTTATCAGATGCAGTGTCCAATAAATGTCATTTAGCTAATGATTCATAATGTTTTTCATGTTTTGTTTTTCTCTGCTGGCTTTCTGTTCATTTGCTATGTTGATTATTGAGAGTGTTGAATCTGCAACCTTAGTTATAGATTGTCTATTTCTCTTTTAAGTTCTGTTAGTTTTGACATTTATTTTGAAGTTCTGTTATTGAGTGCATCTGCTTTAGAATTATTATGTCTTTGGATGAAATATCCAAAGACATAATATTCTTCTTAGTATTTCTTAATCTGAAGTCTACCTTTTCTGATGTAGCCACTCCAGCTTTCTTATGATTAATTTTTTGCATGAAACAATGCAAAATAAACAATGGAGAGTTGAGCATATTTATATTTTGTATATACTTAACAATATGGTTGGGTTTCAATCTACTATACTATTAGCTTTCTGCTTGTCGTTTGCTCTTTGTCCACCTTCCCCTCTTTTTCTGTTGTCTTTTGTCTTAGCTGAGCATTTTTCAGAATTCCACTTTATCTCCAGTTTAATTATTAATCATATCTCTGTTTTAAATTTTTAGTGGTTGCCATAGGTTTAGAATATTCATCCGTAACTTTTCACAGTCTACCCTCAAAAATATTAATGTCCTATCACTTCATGTATAAAAAAAGTATACTTTCATTTTCTGCCTGCCCATCTTTACAAATTTTTTTTGGTCATAGGTTTTACTTCTACATGTTTTATAAACTTCACAATATATTGTAATTTTTGCTTTAAACAGTCAACTATCTCCTAAAGAAATTAAAAAATGTGATAATGTGGTTTTTATTTAACTAACTCAACTATCATTCATCATTTCAGATTCTCTTCTTTGTTTTCTGTCCATCTGTTGTAACTTTTTGTTTTTCCTTGAGAAATTCCTTTATTATTTCTTGTACTAAATGTACACTCGTGAAAGAGTTTCTCAGGCCTTACTTGTATAAGTCTTTGTTTTGCCTTCATTTAAAAAGAATATTTTTTGTTGAATATGGAAGTCTAGGTGTATAGTTGTGCTTTTTTCTTTTAATAACTTAACATTGTTTCATTATCTTCCTCCCGGAATGGTTTCTGTGTTGAAATATGTGGTATTTCCTCTTGTATATATCGTAATGTGTTCAACCCTATCTGCTTTTACGGTTTTCCCTTTATCACTGGTCTTCATCCCACTGGCTTTGTGGGTTTATAGTTTTAATCAAATTTGGAAAAAGTTTGGCTGTTGAAAAATTGTTTCCCCTCCTTTCCTTCTGGGGCTCTAATTATACATATATTGCATTGCTTGATATGTTGCAGAGGTCACTGAGTGAGACTCCATTATTTTTTCAGTCTTTCTTTTCTCTGTGGCTCCTTTTGGATAATTTCTGCTGCTGTATTTTCAAGTTTACCAATATTTTCTTCTGTAATCTTTAATCTGCTGTTATCTGAACCTAACATGTTTGTTTCTAGTTGTAATTTTCATCTGTTCATTTTGGGTCTTTTGTAAATCTTCCATTTCTTTTCTTACTGTGTTTGTTTTCCTCTAAATCCGTGACCATCTTTCTGTCACATATGCGCATGGTGCTGTATACTTCCCTTTTTATGATATCCAACACAATTTAAATTGCTCTATTTAAAAACCTTGTGGTTGTTGATAGATTTAGCATTGTGAGGAAAGTGACCAAGTCTATCTTACTTGCCAAGATATCCTCAGAATTTAATAGTGTCTGGCACAGAGTAAATTCAGTAAATATTCGTTGAAAGAATTAATTAGTGAATGAATGACTTTAAAGAAGTCTTATTTTCTATTCCTTAAATCGCAACCCCACTGTCAAATAGAAATTTTGACTACGGCATAAAGCTTCCAGAAGGTACGAGAATAAGGGCCAAGGATAGATAAATGATTCATCCTAATGATCAGAGTGAAAAATTACCAACAGCTGGGGCAGAAGTTGTTACTTTTGGGGAATAGGTTAGCAGGAGACAGGGCTACAAAGGAGAGACAAATTTTTCTATTTAGAAATTCACTGGAATCCAGGATTGTGAGAGCATAGAGGGGAGGAAAGAGAGAGGAAAGACAAGGAAGCAACACTTTTGTAGGTTGGAGCTTGAACTGCAAAATAGGCCAAGGGACCTTTTAAGAAGAAAGATAGCTAATAGAGACTTTTAAAGTTCTGTTTGCTACAATATAAATCCCATCTGTTACTCACACTGAAAAGACTTGACTAAGTGACCAGTACACAGGCTCTGTGTGTGTGAGAAAAGAGAAGTAGAATGTAAAAAAATGCATTACTAATCAATGGAAGAAACTGAGTCCCATGCCTAGTAGTTGAAATTGGGAATAGGGAAAGCATGTCTGGGACAGCAAGACAGTTCAGAAACTGAGCTAGTTCAGCGAGAGTTTGGAGCCAGAAATAACAAGAATATAAGCTCTCCCCACCCTCCTAGGAGTTTGCAAAAATATTGGAAGGTCATGAGACTGCCTGCTAAGAAAGAGTGAGAGTTTGTGTGAATCTTAATTAGATTTTAAGAGACCTGCTAACACCAGGCAACATTTGAGTCACAAATAATGTTATTATTCACTGGGGATGTGTTAGATGCGGATGAAATGCTTTACAAATATGTTATCATGTAACACTCTCAAAACTTCTATGAGAAAAATGTTGTTAAAATCCAATGTACAATAAAAAAAAAAAATCCAATGTTCATGATGAAGAGATATAGTTTGGGGAGAGTGCACATATTTAAGGTCACACAGCTTGAGAAGAGGATATTAGTAAGAAATATTCTGGCATGTGACTCAAGAATAGCTGGTTACAGTAAAAAGAAAAAAAAAAGTAAAGTGGAAAAACTACAATTCCTTTCTCAGGAGAAAGACCCATTGAAGGGGACAATTTGATGAACCAATTTTTCTACTTTTTAAATATATACACAGAGGAGTCCCAAGGTTGCCATTATTTCTTTTGCACCTGCCTTGGCCTGGGTGACACTATCTTAGTGAGGCTGATGGTATGATGGCTAAGAGTATAGGCACCAAAGTTAATGTCCTAGATCTGGATCTTGACTCCAAAAATGGGTATGTAAACTTCTATCAGCTATTTAGCTTCTGAGCCTGAGTTTCTTCATCTATAAAATAGAGGACATTAATACTAATGTTAGCTGTTCTTGTGAAGGTTATACTTGTGAGTATAAAAAGCTTAGCACTCTGTCTAGTACGTAGTCAACAGATAATAACTTATAGTTGTTGTTTCCTCTCCCCTGCTACATTATGACTTGATTGAGGGATTTAAAGAGATTGGGAAGAGAATTGCACTTACCCAGGACCTACGGTGAGTCAGGTATCCTTTTAGATACTTTGCATACATCATTTGATACTCACAGAAGTGTTGTGCTGTGTTCCCTGTAAACTACATTTGATAGTGGAGCAAACTTAAGGCTAAAAGAGGTAAAGTAACTTATCCAAAATGACTCGCCCATGTGAGGTTGGCTATTAACCCAACTTTTAGAGGAGAAAACTGAGACTGAGAGATGGGAAATACATTCATATATTCATTCACCTAACATGTATTGATGACACATTTGTGCCAGAAGTTCTCTCACTCCAAATCTTATTATATCCCATCATTACATACTGGTTTCCCTAGGCGGTGTCCACATGCGGGGGGCATGTAAGGCTGAGCACTTTGGGGAAATTAGTAGGAAGCTGGGAAGGAATCTATTTGCATGAGAAGTTCTACATGAAGGCTTTGTGTGTCATGGAGGAAGGAGTTCAAACATAACTTCTTGGGAGACATGCTTAAGGAGGACAACATGTTGCGTGTCCCCAAGTGTAGTCCAGGTTGAATCCCCAGGGAGAGACTACCTGTGGGGATAAAGGTACTTGGGTTCCCACTTGACAATCATAACCCAGGTTTAAGGATATGGACCCACTTGTTAAACCTATGTGTGGAGTACAAGAAATTTAGATGTAAAGATGACTGAAGAGAATACAGGCATTTACACCTACTTTAACAAAATCGTATACTTCTGGGGAATATTGGCAGCTTTAGAATCAGTGCTGCATTATACTTAAGGGCTTTGTGGATAGTGAGCTTCAAGAGGAGAAGGGTAAGAACCTGGTGAGATTGGAGGAAATCTTGCTTACCAAGCTACAAGGGGCAGCTCCAGACAGAATGTCCAAGTGTGTGAGGGGGCTGTTTGGTTGGTGTAATGGTCATTGTGCTTGAAGTCCGATAGTATCTCCATTTCCTCCTAATGTGATTTGGAGAATTGTCCTCAGCTCTAGTGGTGGGCTTGACTTACCTAAAAGTATTTTGTCCCTCTTGTCACTGATTGGCTCTGAAAAGGGCATGTAACATAATGATGTAAGGAAAAGTACACTGAGGCTTCTGGGAAAGTTTTCTTCAGGGTCTCAACGTAAATTTGTCTTTCTTCCCCTCATACATAAATGAGGAACCTCTAGCTCCAACTTGGTACCGACTAATAACTACAATTCTGATTGAATTAAGATGAGGCTGTACAAGGCAGTGGAGAACAGAAAGCATACAGGTCTTGGATGATGTGGTTGAAATGGTAGATCAATCAGTCTTGAATCTATTATACTTCACCATTTGTGAATTTTTTTTGTAGTTCTGTATGTTGATTTTAGTTGACTTTTTAGTTTCAGCTGAAGGCATCCTGATTTGGATAATGGAATCTGACAAAGATTTTCCAATTTTGTTTTTGCAACTTAAGTATCAGCTAACTTTGGTCAACATGTGGATCTATGAGTAGGAAAAATAGCTAAATATAAAATATTTCTGCTAAATTAGTAGAAGGGTTGAACTTGGAACAGATGAAAATCTTATTTGAAATGGAGGTATAAAGAGAAAATTATGCCTGGAATTAAGACTTCATGCTGATGGGATGACAACTGACAAAATTAATGCCTTGGCGAATTTTTAGACTTTGTTATTCACTGAGAATGAGGGATGTGGTCTGGAGGACTTTAGGAGGATGACAGACGTTTTAACAGCTGATATTGAAATAGGAAAAATTAGTGAAAGGTTTGAGAGATACTGAGGGCCCAGCCAATGTTGAAGATCATAAATTTATAATGTAGCTAATCACTGTTTATAAAATTATCTCAGCAAGTCCTGTGCAAGCAAGAAACAGAAGCACAAGGAGAGTAAAAGGACAGTAGGGAGTACTCCCAAATTGGGGATCGGAAGAGCAGGTGCCAAGGAAGGACTAGGGCCAAGAGACTTGAAACTTCTAAAAACAGAGTATAATCTTCTTAAAAAATAACAAACATTCTTTGGTATATTAATTTTAAACAAAGTTTTGAATAATCTCATTTGATAGCTACAATGATATTGTGAGGCAGATTTTTAAAAAATTTATTTTAGTGAAGTATGGTTGATTTACAACATGTTAATTTATGGCTGTACAGCAAAGTGATTCAGTTATACATGTATATACATTCTTTTTCATATTCTTTTCCATTATGGTTTATTACAGAATATTGAATATAGTTCCCTGTGCTATATGTAGGACCTTATTGTTTACCATTCTATATATAATGGTTTGCATCTGCTAACCCCAAATGCCCAATCCATCCCTCCCCCTTGGCAACCATAATTCTGCTGTCTGTGAGTTTGTTTGTTTTGTAGATAAGTTCATTTGTGTCACATTTTAGATTCCACATGTAAGTAATATCATATGTTATTTGTCTTTCTCTTTCTGACTTACTTCACCTAGTATGATAATCTCTAGGTCCATCCATGTTGCTGCAAATGGTATTATTTCATTCTCTTTTATGGCTAAGTAGTATTCAATTGTATATATGTACCACATCTTCTTTATCCATTCATCTGCCAATGGACATTTAGGTTGTTTCCACATCTTGGGTATTGTGAATAGTGCTGCTATGAATATAGGGGTGCATTTATCTTTTTGAATTAGAGTTTTGTCCGGATTTGTGCCCAGGAGTGGGATTGCTGGATCATATGGTAGCTCTATTTTTAGTTTTTTGAGGAACCTCCACACTGTTTTCCATAGTGGCTGCATCAATTTACATTCCCACCAACAGTGTAGGAGGGTTCCCTTTTCTCCATACCCTCTCCAGCACTTGTTGTTTGCAGACTTTTCAATGATGACCATTCTGACTGGTGTTAAGTGGTACCTCATTATAGTTTTAATTTACATTTCTCTAATAATTAGCAATATTGAGCATCTTTTCATGTGTTGAGGTAGATTGTTAATTCTAGTTTACTGATGAGAAATTGGAGATTTGGAAATCATATTCACTCATTCATCTTATTTATAAAACTCTTTTAAAAATGTGTTAGTTTTATGCCAGATTTGGCTTTAGGCACTAAAAATCCAGAGATGCAGGCTATGGAACTTGCCCTCAAAATTCTCACTCTTTGCTCGGAGTAGAGACAATGTAGTAATAAATAGAACAAAACTGAAGGAAACATGCTTATCCATGGAAACACAAAAAGGTCCCCTCAGTCAGACTATGGAGTTAGAGAAGTTCTGCTGGGGTGCGTAAGATGTGAGTGAGATTTGAAGGAAGAGTGTGAGTTGGCTAGGTAGATCAAGGGGTAGGACAAGGGGATTTAATCACAGGGAGCAGCAGGTATAAAGGTATGTACTTATAAGAGGGAAGTATGAGTCCTGGGAACTGTAGCAGTCTTGTGTAACTGGAGAGCACGTGCAAGAGGAGAAACCATGGGAGTTAAGTGTGGAAATGTGGGTAGCCTCTAGATCATAGTCATGCTGCGGAGTTTGTGTTTTATCCTAAAGACCTGGGTTCCTCTGAAGGATTTCAAGAAGACTGTATGATAAAAGCAGTGTAAACGATGAAATGTAGGTATTATACTTGAGACAGAGAAATCAATTGGGATCATTGTAACTGGTAAGAAGTGATGAATGGGTTTTACAATGATGGGAAGACTCTGAGAGCCATTAAAAAGGAACCGACTGAATTTGATTAGGTGTAGGTGGTGACAGAGAGGAGTCTAGATTGACTCTGGAGTTATTAGATGAATTGCAGGACTTACAAGTCAGGTTATTGGAGGAATTAGGCAGCTAATAATTACTTGCCTGTTCTCTCCATGATACCTTAATGGCATCCTCATAGTGTGGTTCTCCACTGATGCAATTAAAAATGGAAAAAAGAATCAACTTTCATAAAGCCTGATATTATAAATGAAGATATATTAGTGTCATTAACCCATCTGATCATGCAGGACCTTCAGTCCCTTTCAAAGTCATCTTGGGACTTCAATGAATTCCTCTCAAAACATCCCGTCAGTCATAATACCATGGAGACCTTGTGTTCTTGCTTCTGCACGTTCTGTGTCTCCTACCCTCAAATCCATTGAAAAGGGTTTTATTGCTGTTTGAGCTGGAACATAAGGATGGCATTTTCTGTGCCCAGGGTGTCTTCTCCTGGTGTCCTCAGAGCCACTGTCTTTTGTGGGTGGTGAAAGGTAAGATCTCCATGAAATAGCTATATTCTCTACTCTGTGTCTCACTTTGTTATCTGGCCTCTAAGCAGCAGCACAGCTAGTGCCAGCAACTCAAATAGTTCCTTTAGTCTATACTCCTAAGCCTTTTCTTCTTGATATTTAAAACCAATCCCAAGGGCTGGATGGGGGAACATCTCCCTTTTTCTGGTCTACCCTAATTTTCAAAATCAGACAACTGCCCCAAACAAGGAGACTTTAAGCATATCATCTCATGTAAAGAAATCCCATAGGGGTCTTGAAGTCTCCATTGGTTTTATAAAAACTCCGGTTGTGTTTGACTCCACTGACATATCCTGGTATACTTCATTTTCCCTTCTCATCTCCAACCAACACCCCTTCATGTTGCCACCTATCCACACTCTTTCAATTTTGTTTTCTTCTTTAGAATATGCCTTTTTTTTTTTTTTTTTTTTTTTTTGTACCTAGAGCCGTTTTTCCCTGAGGGGACATGCCTTCTCCACTGCAGATTCCTGGAAACGAGAGGATGTGCTTTGTAGCAGTCTTTATTATTCTGCAAAGATATTTTTGATATCTTTTGCCTCCTGGGCAGCTGTTAAGAAGCTAGTTTTCTAGCATGTCCCTGTTCCTTCATTCTTTGCAGGTTTGCTGTATTATTCTCAGTATGTCCAATTAATTTTTAGCCCATAGAGTATTCATGCTGTAAGGAACCCTAGAGAGAATACCCTATTCACCCGTCGCTCCATCCTTCCTCATTTTATAGATAAGTGTCGCAGAGAGGTTTTCCTGAGGTCAGAACCAGGACTGGTGTGGACTCACCTGATCCCCATACCAGTGTACTTCCAATGCATGAGACATGGGTGAGGTGAATCAACTTAGATCCTCACAATAGTACTGTGAGTTAAGGCACTTGTGAATTCATTTTGCAAGTGAAAAAAGGAACATCTTAACATCTCCAAGTTCATAATCCAGTTAGCAGTGGAGCCATTTTGAATCTATATTCTTCATGGTGGTTCCCTCTGACTTTATAAAAATTTGAGAAATTGTGTAACTTTAAATTAAACTCGTAACCTGAAGTCCATACTATCCAAATGTGTTGAGGCAATACACAATATATAACCAAATTTCTTGGATTCATGTATTTCCTGAAATCTGGAGCTGTTCCTATGAATTTGTTGAAAGAGAAGTGAACTGATAATTTAACTTCAAGCCTTAAAAATGCCATTGGAGAAAAACCTTAATAAAAATGTATCAACTTGGCAGGAGGATATTTTATTTCTGAGACTTCACCCATCTGTGCTGGATGAACTTTGAGGCCAGAGACAGAATATTTCAAGTTTAGCATTTGCATTTTCTTGCCAAAGCTGGGAATTTTTTTCTGATTTGGCCTGGCTATATCTTCTATGACGGGCTGATTGATATGCCTACTTATAAGTAAGAATTTTTATAGTTTCTCATTTTTGAGGAAATTAGATCTGTTCCTAATAATGTGGGAATGTGTGAACATTTCTATCAGCCTCCCATGTAGTTAGGAAATCCAACTAGTAAAAATATCCTGTAAATTTAATTGTCTCTAATGGACAATCTTTGATCTTATGCAAACCCTCTGTTATAATAGAACAGACCTCTTCCTTATGCCCCCAGCTAGATATGGGAGCTCAGGCAAAATTGATACTCTCAGGGCCTCTATTTTCTGTTCTTAGAAACTAAATAATCTCTGAAGTACCTTCCAGGTATAGGACATTAAGTCTCTTGCCTTCTGTGATGTTGCCTGACTATAAACTGAAAGTAGGAGGTCTACCTTGTCTAGTTAGCAGCTGCATAGTTGCTATAAAGAATAAATGAAATAATGGATATGAAAGCTGCATTAAAAGCAAAAATCATGAAGCAAATGATAGGCATAATTATTATTTAAGTACCCAGACTATTTTTTATTTTTTTCCTAAGTAGCTAGCTGCTTAAGTAAGAGACTCTTTCTAAGAACACTGGATATGTGATTTTTTCTCTTTTGGAAGGCAAAGGATTCCAAGGGATTGTGCTCTACATAAAGTCTTTAAAACTCTGAATTTTTATTTTACAAAATGATTCAGATTATAGAATATCTAGAAATGCATCTCACCTTCTCTCTCTGGGACAGTGTATTCTGTATGGCAAGACTCAGCTTCTGGGAGTATAGTCACATTGAACCAAGTATATTCTGGACTTCTGAAAAACAAAGAAACAATTGTGTTGGGAGAGGCCTGGGGTATGTGTAAGAATATGGGTTAGTAAAATGTATAGTAGAAGGAACCGTAGAAATCATCTGGTCAAAGATTCATAAAATCAAATGTCTTTAAGGTCAAGTAGGTTATGTGAGTGAGTGAAGCGGGACAGTGAGGGAATGTGTTGAACTAATGGGGGCAGCATGGTGTCTCCAACTGATTGATGCCATGTTGGGAATGTGGCACCAGTGTTGATGATACTTGAAGAAAAGCTAAAATCTGGATTTTGGTTGTGAACTTTTCTGATTTCTAAATGTTGGTGAATATGCTTCAAATTAGGGCAAGACCTAGTCTATAGATTACTGATTGGAGATATCTGATCTAGACCAAACCCTAGGACTTAAAGCAATTTTTTCATTCTCTTGTCTGTTAAATATGTACTGAGTACTTACTGTGTATTTGGAAATGTTCATAGCTTTAGGGAAACAAAAAAGAGTAGAGCTCAGCTCTGGGGAGTCAGTGATACAAGTGAGGGTGATCATAAAATATGGGGTTACAATGACAGAAGTGTGTCCAAGGTAAAGTAGGAAAAGACAGATGAACTTAGTTTATTATATGTCTTATATTCTCTTAGCATAGTTTAGGTTAGTTTTTGTTTGTTTTGAGTACCTATGCTTATGCCAGTGGTATGACAATGCAACAGGGCTACTGCAGAAAAAAAATTCCAATGTTTTATCAGGCATGATTATTGTTAAATGAAAGATAACTTTCCTTCTGCTTGGAAAAAATAGTTTTATCTATTGAAAAATAATATAGAAGAAGAACCCCAGAGCACCAATTTTTACAAATTTTGGGAAATTATCAATCAAATCATAATAGTTACTACTTGTGACAGAGGAGATCAAGATGGTGGAGTAGAAAGACTCTTAGCTCACCTTCTTTCACAAACACATCACAAATACAACTACACATAGAGAAACACTCTGAGAATGACCTGAAGACCAGCAGAAGGGCTCTTCTGAAACCAAGGTTATTAAGAAGATCACACAAAACCTGGTTGGAGGGGAGAAGAAATCTAGTTGGGACTCACATGTCTGGCAATTGACCCAGAAGAGGAAGGACATAAAACAGGCTCAGGGATCCTCCCTAAGGAGCAAGGGGTTCAAGCCCCACATTGGGCAACCTAGCCCTGGGATCTGGCATGAGGAAGATGAGCCCGTTTGTCTGTTTTGAAATCCAGTGGCATTTAACAGAGGGCTATAGGAAACCAACATTCTGCTCTTGAAGAGTGCACACACAGAATTGCTTGCTCCCAGTCCCAGTGCACAGGCCATAGATTAAAAATGGTTTAGTGCTCTGGCCTGCTTGGTATGCCCCAGCTGGTCCCTCAGCTTGCACTGCTCCAGTGCCTCCTGCTCTGGAACTGCTCCCCACCCAGACAGAGACTGCCATTGCTCCATAGAGAAGCAAAAATAGTTCAAAACTGCTTCACCAGCCCTTTGGGCCCCACCCCCACTCCCTGGCCAAGGCAGGGACCTCCATCAAGCCTGAAAGCAGCCCTGACTCATACTGGGCTCTGGCTCTAGCCTCTCTGGCTTCAGCCCTACCTCCAACCAAGGTTACAGATGCTGGTACACCCAGGGGGAAGATGCTGCCCATGTTTCAGACACAGCTCTCCCACCAAAACCACTGGGCACGAGAAGACTGCATAGGGATGCTTCCACACAAGGACGTACCTTCAAGACCAGGATAGGTAACTGTCTCACCTCAATTCATATAGATAAAGAAAGTCAAACAAAATGAGGAGATAGAAGAATAAGTTCCAAAGAAAAGAATAGGATAAAACTTTGGGGGGGGGGTGGTGGTGGTAGTGTGTGTGTGTGTGTGTGTGTGTGACACATAATGAAGTGAAGATCAGTAATTTGCCTAATAAGAGTTCAAAACAATAGAAATAAAATGCTCACTAAACTAGGGAAAAGAATAGAGGAACACAGGACTCCAACAAAGAACTTGAAAACATAAAAAAAGAACCAAAGTTGAATACAATAACTGAAAATAAAAATACATGAGAAGGAATTAAAGGCAGATTAGGTGATACAGAAGAATGCATAAGTGACCTGGAAGACAGAATAGTGGAAATCACCAAATCAGAAGAGCAAAAAGAAAAAGAAAATAAAAATGAGAATAGTTTAAGGGACTTTTGGGACAATATCAAGAATATTGACATTCACATTATAGGGGTCCTAAAAGAACTATGGCTGAAAAGTTCCCTAAATGAGGAAGGAAATAGGTGTCCAGGTAACAAGAGAGTCCCAAACAAGATGAAACCAAACAGACACCAAGGTATAAAATAATTAAAATGACAAAAGTTAAAGAGAGAACTTTAAAGGCAGCAAGAGTCACATGCAAGGGAATTCCCATAAATCTATCAGTTGATTTTTCAGCAGAAAATTTTGCAAGTTAGAAGATAGTGGCATAATATATTTAACTGCTGAAAGGAAAGAATCTACATCCAAGGATACTCTACTCAGCAAGGTTATAATTCATAGTTGAAGGAGAGATCCCAGACAAGCAAAAAGTGAGTTCATTAATGCTCAACTGGCATTACAAGAAATGTTAGTGTCTTCTTTAAATGAAAAAGAAAAGGATGCAATAATAAAATATATGAAGAAAAAATATCTCACTGGGAAAGGTAAATATATAGTAAAGGCAGTGGATCAAAAAATTAAAACTCTAGCATGAAGGTTAAAAGACAAATTGTAAAATGAACCATAACTGCAGCAAAGAGTTAATGGATACACATAAACATGTAAAATGTGATGCCAAAACATAAAATGTAGGCATGATTGGGAGTCAAAATGGGCTTTTAGAATGTTTGAATGTACCTGCAATAGATACACACACACACACACACACACACACACACACACAAAGAGAAAGGAACCCAAAGACAATATTATAGAAAATCATCAAACCACAAAGGTAAAGAGTAAAAGAAGAAAAGAACAGAGAAGATTAAAAAAAAAAAACCCAGAAAGCAACTAACAAAATGGTAGTCAGTACATGCCTATCAATAATCAAATTAAGTGTAAATGGGATAAGTGCTCCAATCAAAAGACATAGGTTGGCTGAATGTGTTAAAGAAAAAAAAAAAGAACCATTTATATGCTGCCTACTAGAACTCACTTCAAAACTAAAGACTCACACAGAACAGAATGAAGGGATGGAAAAAAGATATTCCATGCAAGTGGAAACAAAAAAGGCTGGGATAGCAATAGTCATGTTAGACAAAACAGACAAAAATAATTCTGTAACAAAAGATGAGGGTGTTATATAATGATAAACGAGCCAATCCTAGAAGAGTTGTAAACATATGCAGCTAATATGCCTAAAAATATAAAGCAAATATTAACAAGCATAAGGGGAGAAATTGATATCAATACAATAATAGTTGTGGACTTTAATACCCCATCTGTATTAATGAATAGATCAACCAGAAAATCAATAAGGAAAAGTTGGCCTTAAGTGACACTTTAGAACAGATGGACTTAATGGATACCATCAGCAGGACACTCCATCCAAAAAAAGCAGAATATGCATTCTTTTCAAGTGTACATGGAATGTTATCCAGGATAACATGCTGGGCTATAAAACAAGTCTAAATTTAAGAAGATTGAAGTTATATCAAGAATATTTTCTGAACATAATGGCATGAATCTAGAAATCAATTAAAGGAAGAAAACAAAAAACAAATATGCAGAGACTAGACAACATGCTACTAAAAAACTAATGGGTCAATGAAAAAATAAAAGAGGATGTAAAAAAAAATACCTTGACATGAATGAAAATAGATATGGAACTTCTAAAATTGATGGGATGTATAAAAGCAGTTCTAAGAGGAAAGTTTATAGTGATATAGGCCTACCTCAAAACAAAAATCTCAAACAACCTAACTTTCTACCTAAAGGAATTAGAAATGAAACAAAGTCCAAATTCAGCAGAAGAAAGGAAGTAATAAAGATCAGAGTGGCTATAAATAAAATAGAGACCAAAAAAGTAGAAATGGTCAGTGAAACTAAGAGCTGGTTCTTTTGAAAAGATAAAAAAAAGTTGGTAAACCTTTAGCCAAACTCACCAAGAAAAAACATAGGGCCCCCAAATATTAGAAATGAAAGAGCAGGAGTTGCAACTTATACCACAGAAATATAAACAATCAGAAAAAAATACTGTGAACAGTTATGTGACAACAAATTGGACAACCCAGAGGAAATGGATAAATTCCTAGAAATGTACAATCTTCCAAGACTGCATCATGAAGAAATAGAAAATCTGAACAGACTACTTACTAGTAATGGAATTGAATAATTAATCAAAAAAACTCCCAACAAGCCAAAGTCCAGTACCAAATGGCTTCACAGGGGAATTCACCAAGCATTAAGGGAAGAGTTAATACCTATACTTCTCAAAGTATTCCAAAAAAATTGGAGAAGAGGGAACACTTCCTCAAACCCATTTGACAAGCCAGAATTACCTTGACACCAAAATCAGACAAAGCTACTACAAAAAAAGAAAATTACAGGCCAATATTCCTGATGAGAGATCAAAAAAAAAAAAAAAATTAAACTGAATTCAACAATACATTGAAAGAATCAAATGTCATGATCAAGTGGGATTTACTTCAGGGTGGCAAGGATGGTTCCGTATCCACAAATCAATAGATGTGATATACCACATTAACAAATTGAAGAATAAAAACCACATGATCATTTCAATAAATGTGGAAAAAGTATTTGACAAAATTCAACATCTATTCATGATAAAAACTAAACAAAGTTAGTACAGAGGGAACCTACCCCAACATAATAAAATCCATTTATGACAAACCCACAACTAACATACAGGATGGTGAAAAGCTGAAAGCTTTTCCTCTAAAATAAGCTTGCCCACTCTTACCACTTCTATTTAATATAGTTTTGGGAGTCCTACCCACAACAATCAGAAAAGAAAAATAAATAAAAATCATGCAAATTGGAAGGGAAGAAGTAAAACTTCACAATATTCAGATGACATGATGCTATATATATACAAACACCAAAAAAAGTATTAAAACTAATAAATGATGAATTCATTTATTAGTAAAGTTGCAAGGTACAAAATTAATTTACAGAAATCTGCTGGATTTTTATACACTAATAATGAAGAATCAGAAGGAGAAGAAGAATCAAGAAAACAATCTCATTTACAATAGAATCAAAAAATAAAATACCTAGGAATACATTTAACCAAGGAGGTGAAAGACCTGTACTCTGAAAACTATAAGACATTGATAAAGGAAACTGAAGATGATACAAATAAATGTAAAGATATTCCGTATTCATGGATTGGAAGAATCGATACAGTAAAAATGTCCATGTTACTAAAACCAACCTATAGATATAAACTTTATCAGAATAAATATATTTTTCACAGAAGTAGAACAAATAATCCTAAAATTTGTATGGAACCACAGATGACCTCAAATTGCCAAAGCAATCTGAAGAAGAAAACAAAGTTGGAAGTATCATGCTCCCTGACTTCAGACTATACTACAAAGCTATAGTACTCAAAACAAGTATGGTACTGGGACAAAAACAGACTCATAGATCAATGGGATAGAATAGAGAGCCCAGAAATAAACCCATGCACATATGGTCAATTAATCTATGACAAAGGATGCAATAATATACAATGGGGAAAATACAACCTCCTCAATAGTGGTGCTGGGAAAACTGGACAGCTACATGTAAAAGAATGAAACAAACTTTTTTTTAAACACCATATACAAGAGTAAACTCAAAATGGATTAAAGACCTAAATGTAAGGCCTGAAACCATAAAACTCATGGAAGGAAGCATAGGCAGTATGATCTTTGACATCAGTCAGCAGTATTTTTTAGATTTGTCTCCTCAGGCAAGGGAAACAAAAGCAAAGATAAGCAAAAAAAAAAAAAAAAAAGCAAAAATAACCTACTTAAACTTAAAGCCTCTTGTATAGTGAAGAAAGCCATCAACAAAATGAAATGGCAACCTAATGAAGGGGAGAAGATAAATGCAAATGATATGCCTGATAAGAGGTTAATATCCAAAATATGTAAAGAACACATACAACTTAATATCAAAAAAATCCAAGCAACTCAATTAAAAATGGGCAGAGGATCTGAGTAAACAATTTTCCAAAGGAGACATATAGATGGCCAACAGGCACATGGAAATGTGTTAAACATCACATCAAGGAAATGCAAATCAAACCATGATGAACTATTACTTCACACCTGTCAATATGGCTATTATCAAAAATACAAGAAATAACAAGTGTTGCCAAGGATGTAGAGGAAAGGGGACCCTAGAGCACTGTTCATTGAAATGTAAATTGGTGCAGCCACTGTAGAAAACAGTATGGAGGTTTTTTAAAAAAACTAAAGTAGAACGAGCATAGGATCCAGTAATTCCATTTCTGGGTATTTTTCCCAAATAAAATGCCACCACTAATTTGAAAGATAAATATATACATTTTTTCACTGCAGCATTATTTATAATAGGCAAGATATGGAAGTAACACAAGTGTCTGTCAACAGATAAACAGTAAAGAAAATGTGGTGTGTATAAATAAACAATGGTATATTATTCAACTATAAAAAGATGAAAATTTGCCATTTGTGACAAGATGGATGGAACTGGGGGGCGTATAATGCTTAGTGAAATAAGTCAGACAGAGAAAGACAAACACTGTATGATTTCACTTATATGTGGAATGCAAAAAATGAAGCAAATGAACAATTAGAACAAAGCAAACGGATTCATAGATACTGAGAACAGACTGGTGGCTACCAGTGAGGGGAGGAGCAGTATAGGTGAGGGAGATTAAGGGGTACAAGCTGTTAGTTATAAAATAAATAAGTAACAAGGATGTTTGTACAACCCAGGGAAGGTATACGGTAACTTTCTATGGAGTATAATCTATAAAATATCAGACTACTATGTTAAATATCTGAAACTATTATAATATTTGTAGTCGAGTATTTCAATAAAATACTTGTGAAATACTTTACAGTTTAAAAGGTGCCTTTTAAAAGTAACAGTAGTGACAAATTATTAGTCCTATTGGAAAATATCTGGAAACACTTGCAGCTGAACTGGTGGGTGGTCCCAGCTGAGCTACATAGGGATGAATGTGTCTGATTTTTTGTAAGGAATATGAAGGAGAGAATTGTTTTTCTTTTGATGGAATGAAACAGAAGGAACTGTTTGTCAGCTTCTGGGGAGAATGAGAATGGTGGGACTGAAATGATCAACCCCATAAAATTTTTATTTCTTATTTCTTTGGCATGTAAGGGAAAGTCATTTCAAGTAAACCCAGAAGGAGTTAGGCTCTTTTAATTTTTCAACTGAAATATATTTGACATACAACATTGTGTAAATGTAAGGTGTACAGCATGCTGATTTGATAATTTATGTATTGTAACATGATGGCCCTTGTGGTGATATTGGTACCACTATCATGTCACATAACTATTTCTTCTTAGTGGTTAAAATAACTAAGATCTAATCTCTTAGCAAGTTTGATTATAATATAATATTGTTTATATTCACTATACTGTGCGTTAGATCTTCAAGCTAATTTTTTGAATGAACTTTGGCTTGTGGGGCCTGGGAAGGTTGTATAGCTCCACTGGGAAACAAAGCATGACATGGTTACACTGGAAACATTTTCCCAGTTTCTTCTTGGAATGTAGCATTTTGCAACATGAGGAAGGACACTGGAATGAACAGCATCCTTGCAGACACTGGCATTCTCTAGGGATAGGGATCATCAGACAGTGGGAGCCTGAGGTACTGTCATGAAGCTTACTGAGCAAAGGACATTACTCTGGGAGAGCAGGAAAGGAAAGTCATGGCAGCTGCCTTAGGATGACTGTAGTTCTTAGATCAGCCTGTGCATGTCAAATACCCCTGGGCATTTCCAGATATAATGAGAGCCAAGAAGGGGGAAACTTTTAAATCCAAATACTCTTCATCAACAGATGAGGGCAAAGGGAGGAATTTGGGCTTGTAGTTGTTAATATGACTTCATTTGTACTAATAAATGTGACCTAGGGACATGGAGATTCTGTTAAATTTCTAGAGTATATTGACTTTTTGCTCACAACATTACTATACCAACATACATCACATGAAGTTTTTCTATTTTCAGTGAAACATGACATAATTTCCCAATCCTATACTCTTCCCCTTGTACATGCAGAGAGCAGAATCTTCCCTACTATATGGGGTTGTAGGAGACTGCCCTGACTCATCGTTTGGAAACTCGGGCTACCTGAATTTCACAGATGCACTAGGGTGCTACGTTCTTAGATAAACTTTCAGTATACTCTTCAGAATCACTTGAAGTTGTCATTAGGCTGTGAACATTTGTTAGTGCCAAGTTGGCACAATCCTGGTATCACAAGATGCTGTGAGCTTTGTCCAGGATTTTGTAGTTATGGTTGACAAAGAAATAGTTGAAGGTGGTTGTGTGACAAAGATTTACGAAAGTGATTAAATGCTGGAACATTTCCCTGGTAGGAAGAGAAGTTATTTGGGGCTGTGTGAAATTATTTTCCCATGGGAAAGTGGGGAAGTAAGCAAGAGATAGATATTCAGTCCATCCTCAAACATGTTCTTGACTCAGAGATGTTACATTAGCTCTTCCCCTTGCCTGCATTGCAATCTGTTGTTCTCCCTTATTTTTAATTCTTTATATGCTTTTCTATTCTTTTTCCCTCTCCTGGTCCTGATAAGAACATGTGTCATAAAGGTAGACCTGGACCTTCCCTGCTTGCCTGCTGCTGTATTCCTGTCATAAGATGATGCCTGGCAAATAGGAGGCACCCTCAAATGTTACAAAATCAGTAATTTTGATATCATTTGGCAGGATTTCAATAGAAAACTTGGTAAACAAGTTTCATGTTAGTGTATATTTTTTAACTGTTCATTTTGAGCTAATTTTAGAAAAGTTGCAAAAATTCTATAGTTTCCATAAACTGTAGTCCATCATCTCCTGCTTTAATATCTTACATAAACATAGTACAATTATCAAAACCACTCATCAGTGTAATACTGATACCAGTAGTATCAATGTAATACTACCAACTAATCTATACACCTTATTCAAACTTCATCAGTTTTCTTCTAATGTCCTGGGTTGGTCCAGGAACCAATCACAAATCCTGCATTACTTTTAGTTATCAGGTTTCCATAGTTTACAACCTGTGACAGTTCCTCAGGCTCTTTTGTTTTTCATGGCCTTGATATATTTGAGGACTACATGTCAGTTATTTTGGAGAACGGTCCCCAATTCAGGTTTCCTGATGTCTTCTCATGATTAGACTGAGGCTGTATGTATTTCGCCAATATACCACAGAGGTGATGATATGACCTTCTTCTGATGCATCATTTTAGGGGGTACATGATGTTGACTATCTTATTACTGTGATGTCAACTTTGATCACCTGGTTAAGGAGGTGTCTGTCAGGCTTCTTTGCTGTAAAGTTACTGTTTCTTTTCCTGTATGATAATCTATGATACGTATGATACATATTACATAAAAACGATAAGTGGGGAGGTTCTTTGAAACTAAGCGAATACCATACTCTTTCTCATCACACTTTTGCCCACTAATTTTAATATCTATTGTTGGTTCTCAGCTGCAAGAGTTATTGCTGTAGTGTTTGCCTAATGGTGATTCTTATCATTCTTTCTACATTTATTGATCAGGATTCCTCTATAAGGAATTGGTACACCTTCTCTTTTATTTATCTAGCTGTTCAATTATTTATATCAGTATGAATTCATGGATATTTATTTTTTCTACAGGATATAATCCAATATTATCATTGTTTTATTGTTCTCATTGTCCCAGATTTTGCCATTAGAGCTCTTTGATGTTGACTCCCGTTTCCTGTCAATGTGGCCCATCAATTTTTGAGCACTTCCTTTCTGGCACCACAAGATGTTTCAGGCTCATTTGGTATTTTCTCAGTCTGGTTGATCTGGGATCAATCATTTCCCCAAGACTTCTTGATTCCTTGTATTGGGAAATGGTATTTAGAACCCAGGATCTTGACTGTAGTTTTTGCTTGTTGATTCTGGGGTATCATTGTTTCCAGGCCCTTTAGGCAGCATACAGAGAATATATGTATGAATACACATGCACATACACACATGCACACACATCTGTATTTATTTTTGTTTCTAGCCATAAGAAGCTTATTGATGTTTTCTATCGATGGTTTTGAATTAATAAATTAATCTGGGAAGAACTGACATCTTTAGATGTCATCATTTCTAAGAGCAGGTTAATTTCTTTCCATTTGTTCAACTTTATTTTTGTGTATTTAATAGGTGTTTAACAATTACCCTCATATAGATTTTGTGTTTGTTAAGTATGCACATTTATTAAGCACGTAATCTTTGTCCCTATGATAAATGAGGTTTTCTCTACTATTACATCTCCTAACTTTACTATTTGTGTATATGAAGGCTAAGATTCTCATATTCTTCTGGAGGTGGTTTTAGATTGCTCATAGTTCCTTTTAGTAGCTTCTGTCTTCTCAGCAGTTTTTCTCACCCTTGCTCATCACAAAATCTCGAGATGAGGTAAGAGTGGGGCAGAACGTTAGAAATTGTATACTAGGTTTGGCGGTTTCTCTTTTCTGTTATTTTGAAGTATCAGCATTGTCTATCTTGAAATTAAGCTGAGAGTGTGGCCTTTTGTAGGTGTATTTTCCCCTTTCTGTTCTGTATTGTTTTTTTTGTAGGAAATACTGAGAAGCAGGTAGCTGGGTGGCTCCTTGGAAGTCCTAGGTTGAATTTTTCATTTTTGAAAAGTTTTGAGTGTCAGGCTCAGCACGGTTGTGGTCTATTGTAATTTATACTCGTACTTCTACTAAGTTTCTCCTTTCTTGCTTGCTTTTCCTCGTTTACATAGGGAGAGTAAATATAAGTAGAATTTAGATTGGAATGTAAGCTTGAAAATTCAGACTGACAGGCTCAGAGAACAAGAAAAAGGACTGAAGTGTTGTGGGAGAATGAGAGGTTGGGAATAAAAGTTCAGGGCAGGAGATTAATAGGGAAGAGGAGGAAAGCATGGAGGGAGGACAGCTTACTGACTTGCTATGCCCCTTACTGGTCATCCTTGGGTCTCAGCATCCAGAGCTGTGTCCCCATCTGATCTGAGAGTGCCTTCTCCCCTGACTCCTACTCCCTTTACTCAGAGCCAGGCTCTACTTTCATGCAGATGAAAGTCTGTGGACTTTATCTATCCATGGAGGAAACATTTTCCCTGATGGATCTTCTGAAAATTCCAGGCATACATTGTTTAAATCTTTCCATATGCCTTAGTGGCACCTTTAGGATGAGAATTGCTGCTGTCTTAGTCCCTAGACTCCTCTTCCTCTCTGCTGAGTGTCTGTATTTGTAGCTTTGCTTTAATACCTACTGGTACTACCCATCTTAGGCCGTTCACTTTCATCTCAGCATTATTTCATTTCTACTGATTTGTCTATGATTAATGGGCTCTGTGCTAGCAGTTATGACAAATATAGAGAAGAATTATGTACAGTTTATACCCTCAGATTTAGTATAAGACATAAAGCATACCTGTACAAAATATAGTACAAAGTAGAAAGCACAGAAAAAAGAACTTAACATTCTCTCCTCTTTAAATATGTTTTATGTCAAACTTAAGAAAGGGGAGGATGTAGACTAGAGATGGTTTTTGGGGAGGAGACATCATCCTTTCCATCTCAGTCTTTCTCTAGAAGATTCTTTCCCCTGATTCTAATCTGACTATTGCCTGGCTGTGTCTTTCTTCTTTAAGTAGCCCAAGTTTCCCTTACCAAAAAAACACCGAACTTGCCTGTCACCATCATTCAGTTCCCTTAATTGTCTGTTTAACTCCTTTTGCTTCACTTGGCTGTCTGTAACTCTTCTTTTATTCATGCTAGGAGGTGGAGGTGGAACTCTCAGCTCTGAGTAGGATATTTAACAACCTGTTGGCCCTTCTGAGTTATAAACCAATGGATTAGAGACTGAAGGAGGCTCATAAGGCAAAATATATTATCCTTTGTGTCATTTGAAAAAATACAGGGTTTGTGATGGATTCAACTGGAGGATGTGACTTGGGCCTGAGGCTAAGGAGAGATCTTCTACCTTTTTTTTACTCCTAAGTTTCAGTATTAGGAACAGTCTTGGAGAAGTCTACACATGAAGAGTAAGCTCCAAGCACATTCTCCTAGCCATGTGAATAGAGATTTGATGTTCACTTCACTGCATTTGAAGGACAAGAGAAAATAGATGGCCCAGTACTTTTTCAGTCCAGTAGTACTTGAACCTAGATGGTGAGACTCAAGTTTATTAGTTTGTTACCATCCCCTCAGCCTGCATTGATGTTTCCAATGCTGCCCTTTGTTGGGGAGTGGAATATAGAAAGGAGGAACCACATGGAAACATGAGGATAGTGGAATATAGGTCCCAGCCTATTGGAGACCATCTAACTGTCTACCACGCCTATGCACAGTCCTGCCTTTGTGTCTGTGTCAGACAAAAACGTGGCTGAAACCACAGCTGTTTACCTTTCATCCTGGGTCATTATGCAGCTTTATTTTAATTTTTATTGTTTTTAACTCAGATATTAACTCTCTTTTCAATGGTTTACCTGGCAGATAATTATGGAACAGAACATGGCTGGCTTAATTATAATATTGGTGTGTGTGTATTAAATTTTTTCCTCAAATAGCAGTTTGGAATGTAACAGAGTTTCAGAGGGGAAGGAGAAGACAACACACTTACTTTAAAGATAATGTCATCTCTGGAGGTATCTTATGGAACTTGATGAAACTGTGTCAATTTCCATCTACCTGGTCTCATGCCTTGATATCCTATGGAGTAAAGGGTCAGGGAAAACAGTCATAATTTTCCACGTCTGTAGAGCCATTTCCGAACTAGAGTTTTCTTTGCCTCTTAGTGTACAAGTCGTTGAGGCTTTTAGGTGCCCCATGTAAATATTTACTTCTTTCACACTATCTCTAGTTCTGTCTGCATTTCAATTTTCTCTATCTTCCTGATTCTCTGTTTTCTCTCTACAACCTCTTCAATGACCTTAGTCTTCACTCCTGTGTTACTTTCCCTTTTTTTTTGTTCTGTAAACTTTTCTTCTCCATACTTAAGGATGGAATCCAGTCTTCTGTCTCTTCTAGTACCTTTGGCTTTAGCTAAGTGTTAAAAAGGGCTTTCCTCTTCCTTTCTATTTTTTAAAAATAAAATATCTAATGTCTATAAACCTTGCTACAATGAGCATTACTGTTTTTCCAGAGTCTAGTACATGTGAGAAATGAATGTTTCTTTAATTAATACACTCTGTATAAAATATTCACTGTGGTGTTAGTGTTAAAGCGACATTCACCTCCTTACCATGACTGCTCTTATCACTAAATGTCCCTGCTTTAACTGGAAGTAGCTTTGTCTAAAATTCTGAACTTTATAAGAAAATTGGCACTGCCCTCCCAATAGTCTTAGTTTGTTCCTGAAATATCTTCCTTATTTACAGATGCCTGTATGTTTAGGCTTGTGTGGTCATCCCAGTTTGTAAATTACCACTACTAATAACATATTACAAACATGATGTTTGAACTACAAGGAAAAAGAGAAATTCTTCTGAATATTTGCAAACCCCTATAGTTTTGATAGAATGTTTATAACTAGCAAGCACCCAGAAAACTCTGCCTAATGGTGATTATCATGACTTAAAAGAATTGAATTACTCATGCAAAACAAAATAACTGTAAAACATTCTATATAAATTACTCACAAAAGCAGTTTTGCCAGGGACTGAGACTCATACCCTTAGATCATTTTCTTGGAAAACTAATATAATCTATTGTTTAAAAGTGTTGGCACAGTGTGCAATCCTTTCACTAGAAACTTTGAAATATATAAGTCATCAAGAGACTTGAAATAATATATTGGATACCTAGCTTATAGAACACAAATTTCTGGCTCATTTGGGAACAGTTTGAGTGATGGGGAAACATTAAATAGCTTTCAGTGTATGATTAATTTGATCCCTCTGTGCAAATAAAGATAATAAAAATGTTTCATAAGATATATGTGAGGCAAAGGAACTTATTCTTAATCCTCACTGACAAACAAAGCAATGTTTGCCAATAATGCAAATAGGTATCTTGAATCCTAACTCTTGGTGCAAGAATCCTTCATATATTTTATAACAAATACAGTTTTATAATGTGCTGTGAAAGGTAAAATGGCAGGATGTTTTTTCCACATTGAGAGTTTGAAAGGTTTATGGTTCCAGCTCATTAGTCAAAATTAAGTAAGAAAAAAACAGTTTTCTGATGGAATTTTTCAGTAAGCTTGTCAGTAAAACAATAGTGTGCATGAGCAAGCAAGTGCAAGTTTGGCAATATGGACTTATATTTAAAGAGGAAGGAAAAAGGAACCAGAAAAAAATACAAGGACAAATAGAAAACACATTCAGCCTTTGTGAAAAGTCTTCACTGTTATTACTAGAACATAGAAAAGTCAGCATGATATAGTAGGAAAAACCCCAAACAGGTCATAGAATCTACATGAGTATCTAACCTTTCTGGGTCTGTTATCTCACAGAAGGTATGTCTGAACTAATGATTCCAAAACACATTCCTTAGATAAGTGCTAACTGATGATATAATTTTCATGGATAGAAGGAGAAAAAATTGAGGACATTAAAAAATGTTTATTCTAAAGACTGTTTCTTAATTTGATATTTTATTCTTTCTCTTTTGAGATTGAAATGTGATAGTAGCTAGTGGTTGTATTGAAATCCGAACTTGAAAAATGTTGACAACTCTATGCTAATGCCAAAGGTGATTTTTTTCTTTTAAACCTTATGTTGTTTTGATAAATGAAAAAAAAATTAGAAAACTCAAGATTGTAGGATTTCTGTGCCGTTTTCTTCAACTTCTAACTATGTACTGTGAAATCTTATGAAAACAATTGCTACAAGTAATATTATCTACAATGTAAGCAATATTTTTGGCAATACTTTCCAAAAGTCATTGGAGGGGTAGCTTAGGTCATGGAAACTGTTGAAATCTGAAACTCTCCCCAACTCCCCACAATTAAATGGATCAACAAGAAGATAAATTAAAACCACAATAATCTTAAGCCTTCAGAGTACCTGAAATACTAAGGGCATTAAAACTTCAAGTTACCTGTAAACAGAAAAATAAACACTAGTTTTCAGCAGAAGTGTGTCTTAAGTTTCTGCCTCAAGTCTTTGTAGAAAGCTGTCTGGGAAAACTGTATGGAAGAAAAGAGAGAGGATAGTGTTATGAAATCACTGCTAGAAAGAGAAAGTCCCAGATTTTCACACTTAAAGATGACAGTAATGAAAAAAAAAATAAAAAAGGAGTCATAGGAGATTAGAGCACTGACATAGGGAAGGGATTTAAAGTATATGCTGGGATTTAGGAAGAAGTCTTAGGAAGGGAAATACTTTAGGAAAAAAGAATAAAAATGAGGAAGTCATCCTTTGGCAACTGACTGGAAAAGGCAAAAAACAAAAATGAGAGGGAAATTTCAAACCCTGTCAGACAGCACTGAAAAATGGAAGGACAAAAAAGTCCTCCCTGACCCCTGCAAAAAGGCCACATCTTAAAGAAAGTGCTACATTGACTGAGGGAGGGCATTCTTGAACTAGGCATTTTGTAAACCACTCCAAATGCTCTGTCCTTGCAATGCAGAGATGCAAGCCATCTTATCTATACAAAGCTATTTAAGAAAAAAATAGAAAATGAGAATAAAAACTTTGAGCTGATGATAAATTTCCCACAAAGCCAACCATGAAACAGAAAAAAGTATCATAATATTCAAAACTGAATTAAATATCCATAAACACATGTGAAGTAACACAAATCAGAAATTCAAAGTTTATTAGCAGAAATAGATAGTAAATAAAAACAAGAATTGGTTGGCATCAGTAAAGAAAATAGTGAAGTAAAAATGTCAGCAATGACTACATTATAAGTGACCAAGAAAGAATTGATAGAAATGAAAATTTAATAAATAGCATTGAATAAAGCCATCAAAAATAGCCACTAGAATGAACATGAGAGGAAAAAAAATGAAATGTATCAGAAAGCAAGTGGTTGAAATGGATGTCAGGCACATGAACTCCAACATATGTATAAGTGGAATCTATGAAACAGAAAAACAATACAATAAAACAATAAACCTATAAAGCATAGAAACTTTCCAGAAATAAAGGACCCAAATTTGTTTATTGAAAGGATCTATAAAGGAACACTGGAAAATTTTTCTTGAACAATCTACTCTAAGATATATCCTAGTAAAATCATCCGACTTTAAAGACTCAGAAAAATTCTTAAGGTCTTCAGGACAAAAAAGAGCAAGTGAGTTATCCTTGCATTAGACATCTCAGAAGCAATAACTAAGGGAATAATGGAACAGTGTTTTCAAGAAACAGGGAAGAAATGTAAACAATAGATTTTACGTTTAAAAAACCTGTCCTTCAAGTATCAAGACTATAGAAAAACAGTTGGGAAAACAAGCACTCTGATAAATTGCTGGTGGGAATAAAAATTTATACTACTCTTAGGAGGCAAAATTTGGCAACATTTAAGAAAACTAAATATGTGTCATTTGATATAGCAATCTTGCTTATAGGAAACTATTCCAAACAGACCCACACAACAGTATAAACACAATGTATGTGCTCAAGTACATTTACTACAGCATTATGTGCAATTGAAAAATATCAGGAACAATGTAAATACTCACACATAGGATAGTATTTAAATGATCTATGATACTTTAACACAATGTAGTATCACAGGAGTATAAAAAGAATGAGGAAGATTCCTCACACTTGATGTGCCTGGGGCTGCCTAGATTATTGTTCTTTTCTTCAGTCCCTTAATATCTTAAAAATTATGTGCATGAACAAATAAGCCTTTGAGGCACTGAGGGCATTTTTTAGAAATTAAAAAAATGTGAGGCTATCACATTTTGAACATACAGGTGTCATGAAGGACCAAAAGAGTGGCAACTCAGGAGAGGGGCAGATGGTATGATTGTATGACTCTCAATAATAAAGCCCAAGGAAGAAGACCCTGTTGAAGAAAAAAAGTGATGGTGCTTTTTGCCTTTTATATCCTCTAGGTCTAGAGTCCCAAAGGTTACTTTTAATTTTAATTGCCCTTATGTAAGAAAGATTGGCTTTTGTTACTTTCTCCCTGTTTACTAGCCTATGTGACTCTTGACATAAAATGTTGGAAAGACAATATAGGGATGTTAAATGTGTAGTGACAGGACCATGTTTTTCCTTCTTCAAGCTCCTCCAGAGCAGTCACTGCCTCACCACATTTATGTGATATGAGTCATCAGCATTTAGGGGTATGTTGGAGGGTGTGGGGGGTGGTTGTTGGTATAGAGAAGAAAAGCACGTTGCTTGGGCGATTACATTGCACTGCACCTTCTTCATCCCAGATGTGTCTCTCTGGGCAGAAGAAACCAAATTCCTCTCCCAGTTCACTTTGAGTAAGCTCTATATAAGCTTGAAGGTCTCTCAACATTTTAAAATTGTTTGAGACCTAAGAGTTAACATCAAGGAAACATGTTTATAAACATAAGGCCATAGACTACATGTAACCTTTCTACAGCAAAGAGAAAAAATTATGGGAGAAAACAGAGGGGACATAAGGAATTGACCCGACTACAACAAAATTTTCTGGGCAGCATGGATGGTACTTGTCAGATTCAAGTTTTGTTTTCAACCAGATACCCTACCTGTTTTGTTCTTTAGTCTTTAACCTGAGATTTTAGGGTATTCTTTTTATGAGACCAAAGTCACCTATAATTTTTTTTATTGACGTTTGAGTTATTTATTTACTTGCCCACATCACCAATCATGGATTATTGTGGGTGAACTGTCATGATTAAGAGTGGCTACATCTTTTCAGGAGCACATAGCACTATTAAGTGACTGTGGCATCCTCAAGAGAACTTCAATATCTGGTCATAGTGTTAAGAGGTCCTGGTTTCACAACTCCACAAGCCCACTTGGAAATGAGCTTCATTTATAATATTTAATTGAAAGCCATGTAAGGATGTTGGTAAGAATATTAAATTCTCATGCTGGATGCTGACAAGTTAGAGGTGACAAAGCATCCATTTCCTGGCACCCTCAAGTCCTTCAGACTGCTGGAATCATTCTTCCCTGAAATATATTCATAGAGTGAATTGATCCCCTATTCCTCATATTGTAGGATATCCAGCTTCTTCTCCAAGATCTAGAAGGAGCTTCAGGGGTTTTGTTTCTCCTGGCCATCTTTTACTCTGGTCTTCTCCATCCAGGGATTCCCTGACCTCTATATGTTTTTTGCTTCTGTGACTGATGTCCCCTTTCTGTGCTGTCTTGGTCATGTTGAGCATTATTTCTATTGCTTCATTTCCTTATACTACCACCTATCATAAGGCGTCGTGTGCGGCTAACCTTTAATGAAACTTTGGGAATGGGATCACTGATGAATGCACCACACTGATAAATACATAATCAGATAATAAGGTTGTTGTCTGGTTAACAAACAACAAGTTAAGATTAATATTAGACATTGTCCTAAACTTCATCCATCACTCCCTCTCAGGAAGTGAGCCTTGCCCGTATTCAGTCCTGGGGTGGAGTACCTATGTCTTCTAGATGTTTCTCTTGAGACCTACTTGCTCTCCTCATAAGCTTCCAGCCCACTCCCCTGAATTGCTGTTACTCTCTTGTTTAGGGAAATTTATGTCTTTCTTTCTTTCTCTCTAAACTGTGTCCCAGGTTTGCTTTTAAACATTCAAAAATTACTTAAGCTGCTCTGTTTACCAAATGAAGTTTTCTACCCTTGTCAATATAAAACTTGGATATTAAAACGTTACCATATCCCTGAAGAAATTCTTAGAGTTCAACCACTCTCAACCAGGCAGAGTATATCTGATAAATTTTTTGGGTGTAACTATCATTTACTGAATGTTGTGGCATTGTACATGTTATTCTGTTTAACCCTCTTTAACTCTTTTATTGTGAAATAAAACATACTGAAAAGTGCAAAAACACTTAAATGAAGTCTAATGAAGTATTTTTAAAAGAATTTTATTGGGATATAATTGACATACAATAAACTGCAAATATTTAAAGTGTGCAATTTGATATTTTGTTCTTATTAGTAATGTATATATGGCAATCCCAATCTCCTCATTCATCTCCCCTCCCTCCCCCGCCCCTGCCCCACTTCCCCCCTTGGTGTTCTCTGTGTTTGTTCTCTATTTGTTGGTCCTCTATATGTTTTTTCTCTACATCTGTGTCTCTATTTCTGCCTTGCAAACTGGTTGATCTGTAACATTTTTCTAGATTCTAGATATATGTGTTGATATACAATATTTGTTTTTCTCTTTCTGACTTACTTCACTCTGTATGACAGTCTCTAGGTCCTTCTATATCTCTAAAAATGACCCAATTTCATTCCTTTTTACAGCTGAGTAATATTCCATTGTATATATGTACCACATCTTCTTTATCCATTTATCTGTTGATGGACATTTAGGTTGCTTCCATGACCTGGCTATTGTAAATAGTGCTGCAATGAACATTGGGATGCATGTGTCTTTTTGAATTATGGTGTTCTCTGGGTATATGCCCAGCAGTGGCATTGCTGGGTCATATGGTAATTCCATTTTTAATTTTTCAAGGAAGCTCCATACTGTTCTCCTTAGTGGCTGTGTCAATTTACATTCCCACCAACAGTGCAAGAGGGTTCCCTTTTCTCCACTCCCTCTCCAGCATTTATTGCTTGTAGATTTTCTGATGATGCCCTTTCTAACTGGTGTGAGGTGATACCACATTTTAGTTTTGATTTTCATTTCTCTAATAATTAGGGATGTTGAGATTTTCATGTGCCTCTTGGCCATCTGTATGTCTTCTTTGGAGAAATGCCTGTTTAGGTCTTCTGCCCATTTTTTGATTGGGTTGCTTTTTTGATATTGAGCTACATGGACTGTTTATATATTTTGGAGATTAATCCTTTGTTGATTTGTTTGCAAATATTTTCTCCCATTCTGAGGGTTGTCTTTTCATCTTGTTTATAGTTTCCTTTGCTGTGCAAAAGCTTTTAAGTTTCGTTAGATTCCACTTGTTTATTTTTGTTTTTATTTCCATTACTCTAGGAGGTGGGGGGAAAAAGATCTTGCTGTGATGTATGTCAAAGAGTTCTTCCTATGTTTTCCTCTAGGAATTTTATAGTGTCTGGCCTTCCATTTAGGTCTTTAATCCATTTTGAGTTTATTTTTGTGTATGGTGTTAGGGAGTGTTCTAATTTCATTCTTTCACATGTAGCTGTCCAGTTTTCCCAGCACCACTTACCTATCTTTTCTCCATTGTATATCCTTGCCTCCTTTGTCATAGACTAGTTGATCATATGTGCATGGGTTTATCTCTGGGCTTTTCCTCCTGTTCCATTGATCTATATTTCTGCTTTTGTGCCAGGATAATGAAGTATTATAAAGCGCACACCTATGTAATCACTGCTCAGGTCAAGAAATGAAATAGTATCGGTTCCCTCTGCCCCCAAGCCTGCCATGTGGTCATTTCTGATTATTTTCTAATTCCCTTTTAATTATCCTGACAGATATATACAACCTTAAATATGACATGTTCATTTTGACTTTTCTTGAACTTTATATAAGTGAAATCATATAGTACATATTCTTCTGTGTATAGTCTTTTTTCTCAAGATTAATTTTTGTGAAATTTATCCGTGTTGGTGCATGTAGCTACAATGTGTTTGTATTCTGACTGTATAGTGTTCTGATGTGTAAATATACCACAATTTATTCATTCTATTGCTAATTCTTATATTGTAATTAATAAGGCTAGGGGAATTCTTAACGTTTCCTGGAATGTATACACTGATTTTATTTTTATATACACTTAAAACTAAAATTGCTCTTCATCCAATTTAGTTTTCTCAATATCTCTGTGAATTTGGTAGGAAGTAAGGCAGATATTATTAAAATGCAGATTTTGACTTAGTAAATCTGGGGTAGACCTAAGATTCTGCATTTGTATAGAGACCATAGGTGATGCTTATGCTGCGTGACAATGGTGATGCTTTGAGTAAGAATGATTAACACAATGTTATTTACATAAATTCAAAAACACACAATAGTGTTACCCAGTTTTTGGAATCCATATGTCATGTTTCACTTTGTGTCACCTTGGCTATGGTGCTCAGTTGTTTTGTCACATAGTAGTCTAGATGTTTCTGTGAAGGTATTTGTGAATGTGATTAACACTTGCAATCAGTTTCCTGGAGGTAAATCAGATTATCCTCCATAATGTGGGTGGGCCTCATCCAATCAGTTGAAGCCCTTAAGAGCAAAGACAGATTTCCTGAAGAAGCAGCAATTCTTCCTTAGGTTTGAAACATAGAAACTGTGCCTGACCTTCTAGTCTGAAGATTTTAGACTCAAGATTACAACATCAATGGTTACGTGAGTTTCCAGCCTGCTGACTTGTCTACTGATTTCAGCCTTGCTAGCTTCCACAACTGTGTGAGCCAGTTCTCTAAAATCTCAGCCTGCCCCCTACTGAGCTCACACTCTTGTCCTTGCTTGTTCTGACTCTCCCCCAGCCCTCTCCCTCTCTTTCTCTCTCTCACTTTTGCCACACACACACACACACACACACACACACACACACACACACACACACACACACACACACACACACACATGGTCTCCTCCTATTAGTTCTGTTTTCCTGAGGAATCTTGACTAATACAACATACACAGAACATTAAAACAGAATGCAATGGTTGCCTTGGAGATGAGAGATGGGAAATGGGAATGTGGTGAGAGAATATGAATAAATAGGAAATTTACATGGCTCAGTGATGAAAATGTGCAATTCATGGGGACTTATTAACACAACTTCTAAACCTTGAGGTTTAACAAAATAATCAATAGTGAAACTACCATCAGAAGCAAAAGGGATTGAACCTAAAGCATAGGCAGAAGATTGGTTTTAGGTAAAAGGGGCTGCTCATCTACTGTAATAGGAGAAAGAACAGAATGGATGATGCCCCACTTTGCTCCTGTGGCTCTGATTTTCACCGTTTCTATAAGGCGGAAGTTGGAAGCCCATTATTGCCTGGAGACCTAAACTACATGAAGAGGAGGAAGAAAGCAATTACTGGCAGCTGTGCAGTTCTAGGTGGCATTAAAATCAGGAAATAGCTAACAGAAGGAAAGGAGGCTGGATACAGAAGGCGACTGATGTTGTTTTATGAGCTGAGATGCAACACTGATGAAGAAAATATAAAGTGATGCTGGAGAAAAGTCTACATATCAACTATGGAGGGAGTGGGGCTCAGAAAAAATCCTCATTTAGACAATTGATATTTGTGTGGTGGTCCAGAAACCCAAACCAATTACCCTTCTTACTGGGACAAAGGACACATGGTCAAGTAGTTTTTATTCAAAGGTGAGAGGTCTAAGGGAAAATGTCAGCTTTCCCATAATTGAGCTAAACAATTTTATCCACACTTTACAGATGGAAATATTTCCTAGCTTTATAGAATCAGTGACAAAACTAGTATCTGGCATTTAGTCTGTTGCTCTAAGAGTATGTGCTCTGAGATTAAGCAAACTCTTGGCTTTGCCTCTTACTAGGATGGTCTTGAACATTTATTTATTTATTTATTTATTTATTTATTTATTTATTTATTTATTTATTGCTGCATTGGGTCTTTGTTGCTGCACATGGGCTCTAGGTGCGTGGGTTTCAGTAGCTGTGGCACTTGGGCTCAATAGTTGTGGCTCATGGGTTCTAGAGCACAGGATCTGCAGTTGTGGTGCACGGGCTTGGTTGCTCCGTGGCATGTGTGATCTTCCTGGCCCAGCACTCGAACCCATGTCCCCTGCATTGGCAGGTGGATTCTTAACCACTGTGCCACAAAGGAAGTCCCTTGAACAATTTTTTTATACTTTAGCCTCTTTATCTGCAGCAAAGTATGGAAACAGTTACATCCTTATAAAATTGTTTTTTGATAACTAAATGAATTCACCCTTGCAAAGTACCATGGTTTGCTTAGCCGGGTGCATAGCACACAGTGACTACTTAATGCCTGCTATTTCTTTGTATTAGATATTAGAAACAGTGATCTCAATACCCCAAAACATGAATTGTTTTTGCCAAGTGTGACCCTTTGAGTTCTTGCTTCGTCTGCTAGTGACCAATGGCAAGCTTTAGTTTAGTGAGGTGAGTGACCCATGATAACAGTTAAGAACAAAGCTCTTGTCTTTGATAGACTAAATTTTAGAATGCTTAAATACTTGACCTCTTAGAAAATAAGTAGGAAGATAAGATGTTCCATGGCCTTTTCTCCCCCCTAAGGGTTTCAGTTAAAAGTACTTCCATCAAGCAAATCATTATTACATTATGAATAATGCATTATCCCTTTGCAGAGATAAGAAAAATGCAAGGGACCAAAAAGCACACTTTTTGTCCCTCAAAATAGTTACTAGTTATGTTGAAGGAATATTTATTTTTGATCTCAGTTAATCTATATTTTTTACTGTATTATATTGTGGATGTTTTTCATCTGAACCAGTATTTAAAAATTAATTCTCTATCAGTTGGATAAATAGAAAGATGTCATCCCCTCCCTTATTTCCTGCTAAGATTCTTAGTTTCCATTTAAGATGGTTTTCACCTGTGCTATCATGGGTTGGATTGTGTCTCCCCACAAACTGATATGTTGAAGTCTTAACACCTAGTACTGTTATGAACCAAACTTGGATCTGCTTGCCTGTGCACAGTAAAGCCAATCTACTGACATTGGGTTGTGGTGAAGGAAAGTGCAGCGTTTATTGTAAAGTGCCAGACAAGGAGTATGGGGCAGCTAATTCTCAAAAACCCGAACTCCCTGATGGGAGGAAAGCACTTTTAAAGGCCAAGTGAGGGAGGGGAGTCGCAGGGTGTGTGATCAGCTTGTGTACAATTCTCTGATTGGTTGATGACGAGGTAATAGGGTGGTGTCACAGGGGTTAACATTATCCATCCTTAGGCTCCAGTAGGTCTGGAGGCTAAGTGCTCATGGTCATCAAGTAGTTAACTTCTTCCAATTGGTGGAGGTTTTAGCATCTGTTAAAACAACATAGGACACGTGCATCAGTTACTATTATCTAGGTATTTTAGAGAGGAACTAAAGATTCTGTGATTGCCATGTGGCTTTTTGGGAGGTGATGGATATCTTCATTACTTTGATTGTGGTGATGATATCACAGGTGTATTCATATGTTAAACTCATCAAATTGTATGCATTAAATGTGTGCAATTTTTATTGTATATTAATTATCTATCAAAGCTGTTAAAATCAGTATAAACAATCAAAATAAAATGTCAGGGCAGAACTTAAGTATTCTATAGAAATTACAATCAAGTATTCAACAGCTCAGTAGTTAACATGAAGGACTGTGGGGAGTGTCTTAGCCATATTCAAGCTGTGGCTTATTCCCATTTGGATGGCTTTTCTTTTGGAAGGACTTTAAGCAGTGCCCATTGACATTTCATGAGATTCCTCAGCACCTCATGAAAGCAGATGTGCAGATGAGAATCATTTGGTGTATTAAAAAAAATGGTGTAAGTATTTAAATGCATAATCAATCTCTAGAAAGATACACAAACACCTGGTAACAACAATTCCTCAGGGGCTGGTAACTAGGTGACCGGGGGCAGTGGAGAGAGGATAACTTTTCATTTGTGAAATTTACAGATATAGGACACAGGAGATAGGGTCTTTATACAGGTGTAATCAAGTTAAAATGACATCCTTAAGATAGACTTTCATTCAATATGACTGATGTTCTTATATCAGTGGTACATTTAGAGACAGATACAGACAGATCACCATGTAAAGATGAAGCCAGAAGCCAAGGAATGGCAAGGATTTCCAACAAACCACCAGAAGCTAAGGGGCAAGCATGAAAGAGGTTCTTAGAGCCCTGAAGAAACAAACTGTTGACACCTTGACCTTGGACTTCTAGCCTCCCAAACTGCAAAACAGTGAATTTCTGTTGTTTCAGCTCTACCCACTATGTTGCTTTGTCACAGTAGCCCTAGCAAGGGTGCAGTGATCTGGGAGAGGGCATCTTTAGCAGACGGTCCAGACTTGTTACGTTCCTGCTCTGCCATAGACTGGGTGACCTTATGCAACTTAACAACTTTGAAAATCAGTTTCCTTACATTGTTAGAGGCCTAACCAACAGTCATCTTCACTGTTGTAGCTTCTTGGTTAGCAGAAATTACACTAGAGTGTGAGAATCCTGATACTTGCTTTCCCAACCCCCATTATGGTCTGAGGCACACAATAAAAAATTGTCTGGGGATGGCTTTTTTCCTTCTTAAAATGAGAAGCTAGAGAGGAAATGGCTTTCTTCTTCCTTTTGTGTCAGACGTTATTTCTACATGTGATGCCTGAAACTGTGGCTGCCATCTTGTCACATGGGGTTAACATTCAACACAGTGGAGGTGATAGGAAGGAAAGATGGGAAGCTCTAACTTCTCACTGACATCGCAGAAACAGTGACCCCCAACCTGGACTTGCTTCACCTCAGACTTCCTGGATTTTCCAGGCTGTGTTCTAAGTGCTTTGCAGGGATTAACCCTTTTTACATTTGCAGAAATCCTAGGGTGAAGGTACCTGTATTTTCCCATCTTAAAACTGTGAGAGTGGAAGCATGACATGCTTTAAGTAAATTGCCCAAAGTTGCCCACACACCTAACAACAGAGCAAGGATTTGAAAACCAGCATTCTGTGTCCAGAGTCTGCCCTCTTCACCGCCACACCAAAACTGTGTAAAGCACTCTTGTTGGGAATTCTTTAAAGCAGGGCTGAAGGCATCCTGAGGAACAGCCTTCCCTCTAATATGAATGCAAGAGCCCACTCCAATTTATTGTGGGGATTTCATGAGATAACAGGCTAACTGCCTGGCAAAGTAACTTATACACAGTAAATGCTCTTTAGTATTCAAATGGCCTTCATGTGGGGAGCAAGTGAAGTTGTGTAGACTGGAGGAATGCACTCCCCATGCTCCCCTCCCTTAGAGCCTAGGGTCTGGCACTGCAGCCTGGCCTCGGGTGGGACTTTGGGGAGGAAGTGATTATTGGGTGCAGAATTTGGAGAGGAACAAATTCTGTTCCTTGCAGCTGAGGCCTATTGGAAAGCCTCAGGTTACTCCATGCCCAGGAAAATGGCCCAGCTGCTGGAGTCACAACATCAGTGACGGATGATTGCAACCTGACCATTGGGCACAGAGGCAGAGGTGGCTGGGACATAGTGATTCAGGTAATTGGCCTTTGATTTTCTTTTTCCTGATGTGTGAGTCCCAGAGAAGACTGGAAACACAGTGGTCTGGAGTGTCTTGAAGTTCTTTCTGTAGAGAAGCTTTAGAAGAAATCTGGAGAAGCAAAGGCACCCTGTCCCCATATGTGAAATCCATTCCTCTAAGGACTGACTTTGAGGCTGCATGTATGCTGAATTCCGCAGTTAGTATAAAAGGGAATGAACGGAGAGGTCTTGACCTTCACACAGCTCAGGAAACATTGAACACTTACCATGTGCACAGCTCTGGTCCTAGTATGAGATAGGATGTGGAACTAAGTCAGGTCCTGTAAAGACTGAAAGGAACATTACATCCAGTGACTGTCACTTCCACCTGATGGGAATCTTGCTCAGAAGAAGGAATTAATGTCTTAATTACTATGTACTGACAGTACAGGAATTACTCTGATAAATATTAACTTAGCTCTTATATGCCAACACCTTTTGAGAGGGGTTTGAATGCTTTTTTGGATAGAGATCTACTACAACTATATTACACATGGTATCTCTGATTATGTATTTGGGGAGTGACTTCCTGTTTGTTGTGTTCTAGTTGAAATTTTAGTCCCTTCCCAATTTGTATAGCTGCTAAGGCTCCAGTCATGCCACGATTTCTGCAAATTCAGCTCCTGCATCTTCCAGTTTCAGAACCTAAAGCCTTTACCAGTTTCCAGAAGACATTCAGCGGCACGGCATGTCTGATTTTTGTGGACTTTACTGAATACAGACAGAATCTCAGGAGGAGTTCTTCTCTGGTCCACCATCTTGTTTACCTGTCTGTTTTCTCGCTGTCATCCCACTCACATCACTTCCCCTCCAGGAACAGCTTTCTCGTTCTCTCGTAGAGAACAGGTTTGTTTTTGTTTTACTATTACTCTGCACCCCAGAGACTGGCTGAAACCCATGACCTATACCAACTAACCTACTCCTATTAGAATGATTTAAACATTTCCTCAGCAAACAGAAGTCTCTTCCTAAAGGAAATTATTATAATAGTCACTCAAATGCATATTAAAAAAAAGTACTGTTAGGCACAGTTCCCTGTCGTTTCAAATAGTATAAGCAGAAGCCTAATTGTTTTGTCTTGGACATTAATGTGGCCAGCAGTACTTGCCCTGGTTGTAATTCTCTCAGCACTTCTAGGACTATGAATGGATGTGGATCTATACAGAGGGACCACAGAAAAATAGACTTTATAAATACTAGCAACTTCTTTTCTATCCTAGTGTTTGATTTATCTTACATGTTTAACCTTCTTTGCTTCTGATGTTCTGCTTTTGTTCTGCTGTGAGGCAGAAAACCAGGAAACGATAAGAACAATAATAGTTGGTCTCAATCAAACAGGTGCCAGGTTCTGTCTTAGGCATTTTGTCTAAGTTTTTCTGTCAGCAGTATTGCACAGCAACACTTGAGATAGATGCTCTTATTCTCATTTTTTACGGATGATTGAAAAAAAGGCATAGTGAGTAGGTAGCTCCCTCCAAACAAGCTGACATAGTGAGGAAGTGGAGAAACCAGGATTCAGACTCAGCCGTCTGACTCTGAAAGTCAGTTTTAACTACTACACTGTACTGCTTAAATTGTACATCAAGTGAAAGTAAGTTTTTTAGAGAGGGTCTAAGTGGTTTCCCTAAATGGTACACTTATTCTAGTCCATGGAATTGTGACATTTATGTTATCCATGCAGAGGAATTGTTAGCTCATTTATAGGGTCTCAGTTTTGGGGTGTTGGTGTGGGTTGAGGATCATGGGACACTTTCTTGAGAATGTGGGACCTGTGGTGACCTTGGGGCTATGGTTACATGAGCTTCACTCTTGTCATTTACACTCATTCACTCACTAAACAGTTACCATGTGAGAGACACTGTCATAGATACAGGGGATTTAAAGATTCACATGGCTTGGTGGTGGTCTTTAAAAATTTCCTCACTCTCTCGACCCTGTATACAATATTCTGTCTTAATCCAGTGAGAGAGAGTGAAGACAGAATGTGATCGAGAAGACAGGTAAGAATGGGAACTAGGCCTAATCAGAACTGGGGGTAAAAGGTTTAAAATGTTAAGTGAGTTTGATCAATAAGACTTGAGTTAAATCTTGTTAGGAGTTTAGAAAGATGAGGGCTGCTTCTAATTATATTTCAGCAAAGAGGAGATCTAAACACTGACTTCGTTTATTCTTTTATTCCTGGACCAGACCTCATGTTAGAAACCATGGATTCAGATTCCTTGCCCTTGAAAGGGTCACTGGAGAAAGATGGAGTGAGTTAATTGTTGTATAATACAAAGGGTTAAAAGCCATATTAGAGAAATGAACATGGATTTGAGGGCAGAATATCTCTGATTAAAAATCAGTCAAAAAAGTCTTTGTAAATGAAATGACACATAAGCTGGGCTATTTAGTAGGAAATTGCTGGGCACTGAGGGGACAGAATTAGAGAATCAGATAAATATTTCTGTTTAGTGACTGTGGAAATGTTAGTGTTCTCTTTTTTGTTTGTTTGATAATTTGTAGAAATTGTTTTTAATTACAAAAGTAATATGTGACTCCTATGTCCTTGTGAAACTCTCAACTGAAATAGATAAAACGACATGAACATTCCGTTTTACCAGCCCTCCCTCCAGGATCCCCTTGATCTGGGTTCTTAGAATGAAACTCTGTTACCAGTGTTGTCTTTGTCTTTTCTGTATTTATTTTCAAACATAGAGAAACAAACACTATTTTCTGCATTTAAACACAAATAGCACCACAACATATGGATTGTTCAGCAATTAAAGTTGAGGTTTTTTTTTTTTTTTTTTTTTAATCTGCTAGCTCTAACTCATTTTCATCCTGTATGCTGTGTCTCTATATCCATGTGTCATCCTATATCCATGTCCCCCCGGATGGGTATTTGTTACTGTTTTCTTTGGTAAGTACAGAGAATACTGAAATAAAGACTTTGCAAACATGTCCAAGCATGTAAGTAACAAAGTGTGCAATTTCTGGGTCAAAGTGAGCACACAGTTAAAATACTAATAGATGCTGACAAATTACCTTTCAAAGTGTTCTCATTTATACTGCCTCAACCAAAAAAACTGAGAATACTTATTTCTCTACATCTTTATTTTAGGCCTCAATATTGTGTATTTTTATAATTTTTGCCAAACTGACAGATGAAATTCAAATTATTTATTTTACATTTCCCTACATAGTGATATTGAGCATGTTTTCACACCTGTATGGTCATTTGGGCTGTTCTGTGAGTTTCCTGTTTTCATCTTGTGCCCATTTTTAATATTCAGTTATTTTTTAATTTATAGAGATTAAAAAAATAAACTCATGATAGTAATTGTTATCTATGTTCTGAACATTTTTCTCCCAATCTATCACTTCTTTTTAAGCTTTATTTATAGTGGGGTTTTGAAATTTTCAATTTTTATGTGTTAAGATGTACTGATATCTTCCATGATGGCTCTTTTGTTCTGGGGTATGTTTAAGAAACATTTCCCTTCTCTCAGATGTGTTTATCAATATGACCATATTCCTCACTCTAACAGTTAAACTGGAAACGTTACTTTCCAGTTTCCAAATGGAAAGATCAACCCATTTTGAAAGCTGTAGAATTCCTATTAGCACATATAAAAATAAAATAGAATGTGAGGGAAGAGAACATTAAGAGAATTAACAACTGTGTATTACCCTTCTGTTTCTAAGGACTAATTAAATGTCTTTGTATTAGTGAACTGAAATGATGAATCTCAATGATAATTTGACCTACTTTTAACCAACTGTTAAGTAAAAGAATTCCAGAGGTAGGCGTAAGCATTTCATATGACTTTCAATATCAGTGGCTGTGAGCTTCCTTTCTTAGGTACTTATCTTTAACTGCTTGGCTTTCTGTTTGTATACTGATCAGTAAAGAGGATAAATCATTTCCAGATTTTCTAGGAGAGGTTTGGCTCACAACTTTAGGTGTCAATGCTGAATTGGCTCTCAGCCCCTACTGAAAGCTACTGAACCACAGGATATAAGGTTCAGTAGCTTTCAGGATATAGCATTTTCCATCCCATCATCTTACTATGAATGGGGACACAACCTAACTAGACTCTGGCTAAAGCTTTTAAAAATGAATTTCAAAGACTGTGTCATCTAGGGAAAAGGCTCCATTCCTAGATATGTATAAGGCAATTGTAAAATCCTTAAAGATCAGTCCTTCAGTACTGGTACAGGGAACATTCCAGCCAAGGTGTAGATTCTGTTACATTCATTTTCTGACTTCTTGCTTATCCTTTGGGTAAGCTGAAAACACACAAACCAACCAACAAATAACTAGAATAACATAATGTGGGTACGTGCCAGCTATGGTTTCTTGGCCCGGAACACCACGCTTGCTTCTTTTATGGTCTCTTCTCTATCACAGTGTTCCAAGCCGAGGACTGCATTTGCTAGTCTGGTATAGAGAGGCACTTGTGTGATGTTTGGAAGAAAAGGATGTGGTCATTCTTCTCTGGCTGTGGTGGATGCAGACCAGCAAGGGTACCTGCTGTGGTGGCGGCAATGGCTTCCTTAGGCACCATGTCTTGCTCTCCATCTCAAGTTTGGGGGCTGCAGACACCTGTGCTTTAGCTGCAGTTTCCTGACTTCTGGTAGAGTGACCTTACCTCCCTGACTTATGTTTCTCCAGCACATCTCAAAATTTACCACTGACTTATTTCACTGTGCTAAATCCTGTGTGAAATATGACTGAGCCCTCACTGACTCAGAGGTATTTGCTACCTCTCCCTGCAGTTGTGCAAAGGCTCCAAGACTTTGCTTTTCTTCCTCTGATTCCAAATGTGGATCTTCTTAAGTCTCCAAAGATAAATGATCTGCAACAGAACACTATTTCTGTCCAAAATGAAGAGGAGGGAAGGAAAGGAGGAGATGTGAGGAAGCCTAGGTGGGGGCCGAGGGTGATGAGAGAAAGGTAGGAAGAGACTGGAGAAGCAAGAAGGGAAGAGAAAAGCCAACTCTTCTAAACTCTCCCCGTTTCTTAACTCCTGTAGACACTTCCTATCCTCACAACTTGTGATTTAAAAGTGAGTGGAAGGAAGGAGAAGAGAGTAATCTCCTTTATCCACGGCTACACTTTATTTCATCCTGAACTCTCCCAGACTCAGTGTTTTTTCATCCCTCTTTAGCCTTTGCAGGTTTTTTGTTTTTTCTGTTTGTTTGTTTTTTGTTTTTGTTTTTGCAGGGGGTATGAGGTGCAGGGAGGAGAAGATTGGGGAACATACAGCACTTATTTAACATCACAGTTTTATTTGTATATGTTAATTCACATAATTGTCACAAGTTCTAGGTTTTACTATGTTTTGTTTGTTTATTTTCGGCTGTGCTGGCTCTTTGTTGCAGCATGTGGGCTTCTCTAGTTGTGGCACGCGGGCTCCAGAGTGTGCAGACTCTCTAGTTTCAGCGCGTGGGCTTAGTTGCCCTGCAGCATGAGGGATCTTAGTTACCCCATCAGGGACTGAACCCACGTTCCCTACTTGTAAGCTGGACTGTTAACCACTGGACCACCAGGGAAATTCCTATATTTTCTATTTAGTATAAAGAAACCTGTATAAAAGAAAAATAGGGCTGGGGAAAGCTTAAGAACTTGCTTGGATTCACACAAACAATATGACCTAATATAATGATAATGATATAAAGTCAGTGGACCCAGAGCATCAGGCCCCAAAACCAGTATTATTTCTATCAAGCCAGAGCTACTTTGTTGGTGAAAAGAGCCCTGGATTTGGAATAGGGGCCAACAGTAAATTGGAAGGAGTTCTAGTATATTTTCTTGCATTTTATGCCACAAGAAGAATAGCATAAATAATGTTCCAGAGGTGCTCTGGTGAAAGTCTTTGTCTATAAGATTAAAATAAATTTAAAAAATAATATAAAAGCACCAAAAGATTAAAAACTATTGCTTTAGTTAAAATTCAGAAACTTTGGCTTCAACATCTATTTAAGTCTGGCTATTGGCCATGCCCTGTTTATGAGGGTTGTTTTAAAAACCGTTTTTTTGGTAGGAGAAAGATGTTTAGAAAAACTGTAGGTATTATGGGAAAAATAAGGTCAGGCCCAAGTCATGAATAAATTTATGAAAACCATTATCAATATGGTTTCATGTGTTTACCAAATTAAAATAATTAGGACAGCAAACTAAAAGAAATATTGCTTCACATGTCCGAACTTAGTGATAATGGTTAATGTGCAATTAAATTCTTCCCATTCTTCCTTGCTTGCGAGAATTTTTTTAGAATTTCAATAAGACGTTTACAAATTCATTTAGTATTGCTGCAAATAATGTGCCACTCAAGTGTTTTCAAAATGTAGTCTGTTTTGTTTAATTGTTCACAGACTAATTTTGTGTCTCTCAGGTCCCACTCTGACCACAGAAACAAAAGCAATTTTGATGTTTGAGATGGAAAAAGCTTTGGAGACTCAATGTAATTTACTCATTATAGTAATTTCTCAAATTCTTTATTTTTTAAACAAACCTAAAGTGCTTTGAGCATTTATTTGACTTACTTTTACTTACCATGTACTGGGCACTGTTCTGGGCATTTTACCTGGGTAGACTTGTTCAGTCCTCACAGCAACCCTTTGATGCAGATATGGTCATGGTCCCCATTTTACAGATGAGGAAACAGGCACAAAGAGATTAAATGACTTAGCCAAGATCACACATCCAGTAAGGAGAAGATCCACAGTTCTCTTCACTGGTGCTCTGACAGGAGAGCTTGTGCTCCTGACCGTGGCTCATAGAGCCTCTGTATGTTCGGGGCTGTGCTGCCGTAGTTCTGCCCAGGAGACCATCATGAGAGAACGCAGGCCTCTCACTTCCTGCTCTTCTCACTGAATAGGAGGGTCATCTAGATGTGACTTGATAGTCTCTTAGCTTTCTGTCCTTCTTTTAAAGTTTCCTTGCAAAAATTCTACTTTTGTCGTCTTTTCTATTCCTAATTTCTGGTTTGTTCTTTCTCCCCCATCTCCTATCTATCTTTTTAACAATCTCTTACAGAACTGATTTTTGGTTCCTGTACACTAAGGATGAAATTCTATTTCATGAAAAGTCTTAGAGGTAAAACCCCTGTGTTAAAGAACTTGATACAAGGGGTACTCAACGTTAGAGAGGGATTATTGTCTCCATAATCTTTTCTCACCCAGACTTAACACCAAGAGAGCTCTTACCCTCAAAATACTTAATTTTTAAATAAAGAAAAGTGGCTTTTTATCTAATTATAAAAATAACATATAACAGGATTCAGACAATGCATAAAAGTATGAAGAAGATGGTTAGAATCACCCATAAGCCTACCCCCAAAGAAAGTCACAGTTAGCATCTGCTGATGGAGTTGCCAGAAGTACTAATGATGACTAACCCAGCAGATTCCCTTGAACATATACTTCCAGTGATGGGGAAACCATGCCCATACTCTATTTGAATAGCTTTAGTAGTTAGAATTCTCCCTATGGAAGAAAGATGGAAATACTTGGCATGCATGCATCTGTTCTTATTCCCACACCTTAGGTGACATCACTAATTGATCGTGGTGCTTTATCACTGAGCCTCGAGGCAGCCCTACCAAGCTTTGGAGATGGCATTCAAGATGAAACCTCTTTGCCATCTTTGCTCTATGCTGACCCTGAGCCATTTACCTGTGTTGAGGAATTTTATTTAATTTTCTGCTGATATCTAAGAGTTCACAAAAATCACTCCCAAGTGTACAATGCGCCTTGTATCTTTTTTTTTTTTTTTTTTAAAACAAGAACAGAGTGGTGTCTTTAAGGCTCTTTTATAACAAGACTCCTCACCTAGATTTTTATCTTTCTTTGACTTTTGATAACATTGAAAGCAAACGATTAACAAGACATCTTTGTAAGATAAAGGGCTGTTTCATGCTCAGCTATGACTTATCCAGTGCTTGCAGCGTGTGGGCCTCTATTAGATATGCTTCAGATCAGTACAGTGAGGGAAAGCTGGACCTTGGTCTTGAAGCTGGCAGTCAAGCTTTGTGAATATAGAGTCCTGCAGTGGTGACTTCCCGTTGCAATGAAACTGAATCCCTTGCTCAGGTGGCAGCTGGTGTGCCTACCCCTTTGTTACATGCCTAGTAGGCTTGAATTTCTTTCTCCTGCCCACAAAGGAAAGGTTAAAAAACTGACTGCTCCCTCTCTTGTGGGTATATCACCCCAAAGACGTGTTTGCAGAAGTAAGACCCAGGCAGGTTGGAGGAGATGGGGTCATCTCTGATTCCTCTTTCTCTCACTCCGCACATGCAATATCAGAGCAAGTCCAGTTATATCTTCCTACAAAATGTATCCTACGCTTCTTACTACCCTCAGACTGCCCATGATCAATCATATCTTGGCTCCTCTACTCACTCACTATGTAACTCTGGGCAAATCCCTTAATCTCTTTCTTCCTTGCTTATCTATAAAATGGAGGTGATAAAGTACCAACCTCAAAGGGTTGTATGAGGATTAGATGAGTTGACACAGAACTATAAAAGTGGCTGGTATATAAAGTTATTATTTCTATGGCTCTGGTTCAACTACTATCATTTCTTGCCTGTACTAGTAGCTTCCTAGCTCCTCCCTCCACTTTTTTGCTCTCTCTCTGTACCAGCGACATCAGCCTTGAATATTCTAAGTATTCTCTTACTCAGGATTTTTTCCTCTGGGATTCTTTCCCTCCTCTCAGAATTCCTTCATTAAATCTTTGTGTTGCTTGCTCCCTCACGTTATTCATGTTTCTGCTAAAATGTTACCTTTTCAAAGTGGCCTTCCCTGGCTGTTGAAATAAAAATAACCCATATCTTTCCCTGTTTTATTTTTCTTCCTGGCATCTGTCACTACCTGGCATTACATTGTATATGTATTGATTTTCTGTTTCTTGCATTGGAATAAAGGCTCCATGAGAGCAGGACCTTTGCCTGCACATGACTTTTCATGCTCTCACAAACGTATGTGTCAAGTGTGGACCATAGAAGGGACCTCAGGGATCAACTAGCCTAATGTTCTTGTACAAATAAACATCCTGAGGTCCAGAGGGGTGGAGTGTCTTTGAGTTCACACAACGACTTGGGGTGAGTTTGGATTAGGATAAAGGTCTCCATGATGTATTGGGAAGGACACTCAGAATCCCAAGTCCCCTCTCTGTCTAAACTGCACCGATTCTATACTCACCAGTCCAGGGGTTTGGCTTATCCAGTGAGCTTCCTGACTTTCAGTCATTCGTGAAGATTTTTTGAGGATTGGCTGTTTCTGCACAGCTCCTTAAGGGCCTCCTCCTTTCCCCTTACCGTCGGATGTCTTGGAGCTCATTGGCACACATTTTCTGTTTACCGGTAAACTCCTGGTTGGATGGACTCAATCCATACTTTGTATCTCCCTTTCTCTATTGCTTTGGTGACAGACCATGTTCCCACTTCTCTCTTACTCTGATTGCTGACTAGGCACAGCCCTTAAAGTCTCCCTGCACCTTCAGACACCCAGGACTCTGTCCCTTAGTGTGGTATTCCTAGCCAGCTTAACCTACATTTGCACGTGGGATCAGGAGGTCCCCGAAGTGTGCCCAGCACTGTGCTAGGTGCTGGTAGAGACAAAACCTCCAGGCAACTTCATCACAGCCTTTGATCACTTGCCTCAGAACAAAGGCAAACTTTTTTCCAGGGCTTACAAGGTCCTTTTCAAAGCATGACTTTAAAATGAACAAGTCATGCTATTCCTTGAGCAAATTCCTGTGGCTCCAGGTCCAGGACCACAGATGGTTGTAGCCTTTCCCCTTTCTGTGCTTGTAACTCCCTCCTCCAACAGGAAGAAACTTAGGTCCCCTTAACAATCTATTAAAATAAATTTTTGATTTTGACATAATTTTAGACACACAGAAAAGTTGCACAGGTAGAACAGAGTTGATTCTCACCCAGTTTCCCCTGTCTTTGTCATCTTGAATAACCCTGGTACATTTGTGAGAAGTGAAAAATGAACAGTAGTAATTAAACTCCAGACTTCCTTCATATTTTACTACTTTTTCCATTGATGTCCTTTTTCTGTTCCAAGATCCAATCCAGGACACTGCATCATGGTTAGCCCTCGATATTTTTAAAGATACTGTCCAAATAGCGCTGGATCTGCAGCAGGAACGTGAGGTGTAGGCCTCTTTTCTGTGTCCTTTGATGTAAAATTCAAACCTTTTTGGCCTTTCTGAATAAAAGTGACTTTTATCTCAATTTGAAGGAGAGAGGTTTAGAGATGTCAAGATGCACTACTAGGGAAAGTCGTTGTGAAGTAGTCACTTTCTTTCCCACAAGTGATAAAATATCAAGGTCACAATATTTCCTTTACAAGAACATGAACAATGTGAGTGGTGACTTTATGATCACGGAGTGGGGAGAGCTCAGGTGGACCAGGAGAGCTCAGCTCCCGGTAGATTGTATTTACCCTTCTCCCTGAAATGAGCCAGGCTGGAAAGTTTTAAATGCGTTATTTTAATTGTACGAAAATTGGTGTAGTCATTGTTCTCTTCATTTTTGGAGTTGAGAAAATTCAGTCATGAATTATTTTAAAAAGTTTTCAGCATTATGTAGCAGCCAGCCTTGGAGAAGAAGCATCAAACCCAATTTCCCTTATTCCAAAGCTGTGCCCTGCCTGCTGTGTCACATGGCCACTGCCCACCATGCGGTCAATCAGAATAGAAGGTGTGTATATGGAAGTACTTGTAACTTTCAAAGTGGAACAGAAAATGAGGATTACAATCATTGCACATTTTAATAATTTCCTAATTTGTTCTATAACCTTTTTGATTCCTCCATGTGTGAATTTACATACAGGTAAACCATACTTCGGTATCACACTTTGAAGATACTCTGAGCAGATGCTTTATCCTAACATAAAACTTTATTGTCTCATATGTAACTGAAGCAGGTCTCTATTTTTTATATTTTTTGGATTTCTAGAAACTTATGTAACTGCTAAAAATTGAACAACAGATTGAATTTTTTTTTAGTGTTTTTAAAATAAAATTTTATTTTATTTTATTTTTAGCTCTTTATTGGAGTATAATTGTTTACACTGTTGTGCCAGTTTTTGCTGTACAACAAAGTGAATCAGCTGTATTTATACATATATCCCCATATCCCTTCCCTCCTGTGACTCCTTCCCACCATCCCTATCCCAGCCCTCTGAGTCATCACCCATCATCGAGTTGATCTCCCTGTGTTATGCAGAAGCTTCCTACTAGCTACCTATTTTACATTTGGTAGTGTGTATATCAATGCTACTCTCTCACTTCGTCCCTGCCCCCCCATCCCATGTCCTCAAGTCCGTTCTCTACATCTGCATCTTTATTCTTGCCCTGTCACTGAAATCATCAGTACCATTTTTTAGATTCCATATATGAGTTAGCATACGGTATTTGTTTTTCTCTTTCTGGCTTACTTCGCTCTGTATGACAGTCTCTAGGTCTATCCACCTCATTACATATGGCTCCATTTCATTCCTTTTTATGGCTGAGTAATATTCCATTGTATGTATGTGCCACTTCTTTATCCATTCATCTGTTGATGGGCATTTAGGTTTCTTCCACGTCCTGCCTATTGTAAATAGTGCTGCAATGAATATTACGATACATGTTTCTTTTTGGATTATGGTTTTCTCTGGGTATATGCCCAGTAGTGGGATTACTGGGTCATATGGTACTTCCATTTTTAGTTTTTTAAGTTTTTTCCAAACTGTTTTCCATAGTGGCTGTACCAGCTTACAGTCCCACCAACAGTGCAGGAGAGTTCCCTTTTCTCCACACCCTCTCCAACATTTATTGTTTCTAAATTTTGTGATGATGGCCATTCTGACCGGTGTGAGGTGATACCTCATTGTGGCTCTGACGTGCATTTCTCTAATGATTAGTGATGTTGAGCATCTTTTCATGTGTTTGTTAGCCATCTGCATGCAACAGACTTAATATTATAAGAGGATTTCCATTCACAGAATGCCAAAAATATAGAATCCCTAATTGTATTTTGACTTTTAGATGTCGTGTTTGAGACTGTTATAATAATTTTGTTTAATATCTTTAATTTTGTGGGGTTTTTTTTTTTTTTTGAAGAAAGAAACATGACGTCTCTGGCCCCAATATACTTAGCAGTGAGTGCACAATTCATGCTTCAATCTGATGAGCCTCTGGTTGCCAATAAAAATGCTTGGTTTCTAGCACATCTAGAAATACATCTCTTTATCTAACTTCTATACCACTTATTACCTTCAGGAAGATACTTAACCTCTTTGGCCCTGATTACTTATCAGTAAAATGGGATATAATAATCGCACCTGCCTGATAGGGTTGCTCTGATGGTTCACTAGTATAGTGTTGGTAAAGCTTGTTGAGTAGTGCTTGGCACATAGTAAGTACTACATAAACCATTTGTTAAATAAATAAGGTTAGCGCTTCATTACAACAACAATGTAATGGTAATAAACCTGTGTTGATTTCTTCCTATATTGCCATCTTTGACCTCAGTACAGTGGAGGAAAGCAACTTGTCTTAGTTAAACGAATAGTAAGTAACAGAGCCAGGATTCACATCATGGCCCTGAATCTGAAGCCTCCCCTTAAGCCTTCCACTTTGCTGAGCAGATGGAAGAATTTAACATACTTCTCCAGCTTCCCTTCTCCCTGCCTCAAAATGTTTCTGCTGTGTCCCTTTCCTTTCACCCCTGAGCTCCTTCTCTCATCTCAGAGGTGTCCAATCCCCTTTCTTTCCCAGTGTGAACTTGTTCACTGTGTGGATGATTCCCTCCTCTGAGACTCTGCCTTTTCAACGTCTTTTTTGATCACTAGTCTTTCTTATCACCTGTGACTTCACCTCTTCTTCCACGTTTACTCTGCATCCTCAACTTTGAGTTCAGCCTGGCATGGGAGTCACATTCTAATCTCAGGTCTGCCCCGGCTGTGTTCATTTAGACATACAGGTCCGAAGGTGCTTAAGTCTTTCACTTAGCAACAGACAGCTCCAAGTTTCCAATTCATTTATTGTGTAGAACCGTTGAATGCATTGTCTAGACCTCTCACGTCTGAGCTATGCTTGAAGGTAGAGCCTCAGCATGCATAACCAAGCAGTTACCTAGGTAAGTAGATGTTGTCCCACTAAGAGTGTTCTTCCATCCTCTTTCCCTATTTGGTTAAAACTACAACTAGCTTATCATTGACAGTGTTTTGCTTTCTCTGAATTTTGGGGACACAAACTGCCATGACTTAAGTGCTTTAGAGTACACATGAAAATATTATTAGATTATAGGACACTCACTATTAAAAAATGTGTTCTTTCTTGTTCGCATTAGCATTCCCTGAAAGCATTTGTCCACTGACTCTTTCTTTGCATTAAACTAATACAGGGTTCTCCAGAGAAACAAAACCAATGTGGGGGGAGGGACAGAGAGAGGGAGAGATTGATTGATTTATTAAGAAATTATTTAACACAATTGTGGAGGTTGGCAAGTTCAAAATATACAGGGCAGGCTGGAAGGCTGTAGATCCAGGAAAGAGCTGCTGTATTGCAGCTTGAGTCCAAAGGCAGTTTGCTGGCAGAATTTTTTTTTCTTTTTTTAACTCTGGGAGGTCAGTCTTTATTCTCCTAAGGCCTTCAACTGATTGGATGAGAACCACCAACATTACAGAGGATAATCTGCTTTGCTCAAAGTCTGCTGATTTAAATGTTAATACTCATCTAAAAAATAACTTCATAGAAACATCTAGAATCATGTTTGAACAAATATCTGGGTAACATGACCTAGCCAAAGTGACATATAAAATTAACTATGACAGCTAATTAACCTAAAAATAGTATTTTATGGACAATGTATTTTAGAAACACAAGCCAACAGTGCTTTAATGCTAGGCCAAGGGAATTTGAACTTTATCCTGTAGCTAAAGAATTCTAAGTTTTGAGCAGAGCTGTGACATGAAGCGCAGGAAGATTCTTTCAAAGGAAGAGGGATCACAGAAAGGAGAGACTAAGTAGGGAGGGAAAAAGAACTTTTTTCTAATGGTCTAGGCAAGGTGAATTATGGGATAAGCAGGAGAGTGATAGCGGGAGTGGGGAAGGCAGAGTACATTTCAAAAACATTTTGGAGGTACAACCGAGAGACTGGGATGGGAGCTAGAGAAGGGAAAGTTCAGTAATAGTGCTAAGGCTTTCAGCCTTGGTAACTAAGATGATGACCATGGCACTGAAAGAAGCAGGACTACTGGGGGAGGAGCAGCCTTTATAGGTGCTGGTGGGACCTCATATCTAGATAAGTAAAGAACAGTTTGGATTCTCAATAATCTAACATTTATTTGATAGCTTATAAAGACAATTGAAAACTGGGATTAGTAACCTCAGGTGAGCTCCATGAGGAGAGTATAGCTATGCATGTCACTTAATTATTGTGTCAGGCCAAATTGTTTTGTTTTTTTCTTCCTAAAGATGAGGAACAGAAGAGATATTGGCAAGAAAACTAAATGCTCTGCAGCCACTAGCTCTTTGCTCAAAAGTGGTGAATACCGACTAGTGGACATTCACAAAACCAACCCAGGCTCTCAGTTATCACTGAATTCATCACAGGCAACATTGCCGAGGCTGGGAGAATCAAGGTCAAGAGGCTTGTCAGGATTTGATAAAGCCAGTGGCCCATAATAATAGCAGTTCTATTTTTTTTCGGTTTGTTTCACCTTCTTTTGCTCTTGTTCTTTGTTGTGATGAGCAACTCCCCAAGCTTGGCTTAACCCACTGGCTCTGACAAAGATATTATTCTCATTTTCTACACTGTTTACAGGTATTTTACTTTTGTAAGGGATCTTGGACTGAGATGCCTACCAGCAGATTTGCACAAAGGAACTCTGTCAACCCTGGAGTTTTAAGGGAAGGGTCAGGACATGATTTGCATAAGCCTATTACTATCAACCCTGTTGGAAGGAGATCAGGAGAGCCCAACAAATTAGAGTTGGAAGAGGTCATCTAGGCCATTGCCCTCATGCCACAGATGAGCAAGTAGAGATCGGGAGAAGTTAAAAGACAGTCTGTAAGGTAAAGGCAGGCCTTGGAGCAAGAAGCATGTGGTTTGACTTCCAGTCCAGGCATCTTCCACTGCGCGGTAATCTAAGCATCCAGCCTTGTGATAGACCCTCTGCAGGATACAAGACAAGTGCCCGCGTGACTTATATGTTTGAACAACAACAACAAAAGTTCTCTTAGATAATAAAAGGCACTGGCCCTTCATATGTTGGGAAAGCTTTAGGTTCATTTTTGCCAGATCATCTCAGTTTATTTTCCTACCAGACTTACGGGACATTGTGACCATTTCAAAATCCTTTTCTTATTAAACCTCTACATTAGGGCCAGGGAGAGTGATGATGATGACTTGGCTACCAAAAATGAATTGCTACATTGCCATGTGCTTTCCCCAATGCGCCACATGTATAGCAGCAAATCTTTTGGCCGCCGTGCTGCCTAGGATGTATCTGGTCGACAAGAATTACATTTGTTAAGGCAACATGTGTTGACGTCCCTCATGCAAGTTGTTCCTGAATCGTGGCATGTTTTTTGAGTCTAGGGGATACTTGCAGTTGTTGACTTCTTTTGACATGTGTTTTTGAACTGAGGACTTGCATGTAAATTACAAGCAGCAAATGTGTTTGTGGGCTGCAGGGAGTCACTGTGACCAATTATGTGTGTGTGACCTAGAAATAAACAAAGCAAATCTCAAACCATCTAGGTTGGGAGAATAGACAGCAAAAACATTTTATTAGTTCTGGGTTGTATTTCAAATGTGAATTATTTTCACTGGAAAACGTGTTGAAGGGCTAAAAATGTTGGACAGATGAATAGTTTTGTGTAAGAGCCCACTATGCGTGCACACACACACACATATATATAAAGAATGTATAAAATGTGAAAGTGGAAGGATGCTGAGTTTTCTGCAAAGTGTAGCATTTAGGGCTTTAGACCACCTGGAAAGCCAAGGCCAGGAGTGAGATGGGAGGGACCAGATTTGATGTCATTTGAGAAAGATGTAAAACAGGAGCTCAGGAGCCCAGGAGAACTTTGTGTTAAAGTACAGGTGGGATAGGCAGTGCAGGCTCTGCAACTGGGGTTAGTGAGACCAGGAGGAGAAAGGACAGCCTGATGGGTCAGCAGAAAGCACAGCTGGAGAGATGGAGGGAGCATTTAATATGATATCTGTGGCTTTATCCATAGTGGAACACTATTTAAAGCTGGATATTAAAGGATACCAAACCTCCAAATACTGGGAGCCAGAATTTGGAGGTTTGAGTTTTTGCTCTACTATGTATAATTCTGACTTAAATTTATGATAAATATATTTCATAGAAAATCTCAACTTCTCTGAAACTCAGTATCCTCACTTGTAAAATGAGTGCAGTGATACTCTTCTGAGTTATTAATAGAATTGAATGAGATTATGTATGTGAAAGCCCTGGCTAGTAACAGCCTATATGAAAAGATACATTTCATTTATCATAAAGGAAAGGTGAATGATATCTTTAGGATATATGTGATCATTTCTTTTTTTTTTTTTTTTTGTCAGAGAAGGATTTTTAATTCAATTATTGCAATTATCGAAAATATGCTTTCAAACAACATAATGAATAGGAACTCTCAGAAAAGAAGGCAAATGATAAAAATTAGGTCAAATGGCAATCCTAGCACTGTAAAACACAAAATATGAAAAATTTTAAATTTACTGAATGTGATTAAGAGATTTAAGAAGACAGAAAGAATGTTACTGAAACTGAGGATGGATTAATAGCAATGACTAATCTGAAGAACAGTAGAAAACAAACAGAAAAAAAGGGGGCAGTGTCGTGGGGCATGGGCAAGAATATGAAAATGTCTTACAAAAGTGAGATCAGGATCTCAGAATGAAAAGCTAGAGAAAATAGGACAGAAGCAAAGATATGATTAAGAATTTCCAAAAAATTCCCACATTTATTAAAAAACATAACTTTATAGATTGAAGAGGCTTAGCAAAATCAAGAGAAAACAGCCAAAAAAGAAAGCAGCCAGAAAAAGACACCCCATGGCATGCAGAAAAACAGTCGTATGAATGACAACTAAGGGTAAATGTGGAAAATGCAGTGAGCTATATTTCCGTCCCAGATCTATAACCCATTGCCAATGACCTTGAGCATGACATTTAGTCTTTCTAGGAATCAGTTTTCTTGCCTGTAAAATGGGGCATTTTTAGAAATAAGTCTAAGTCCTGTCTGATTACTGATAAGTCCCAATAACTTTTTTTTTTTCTTTTTTTTTTTTTTTGGGGGGTACACCAGGTTCAATCATCTGTTTTTATACACATATCCCCGTATTCCCTCCCTTCCTTGACTCCCCTCCCTCGAGTCCCCCCCACCCTCCCTGCCCCAGTCCTCTAAGGCATCTTCCATCCTCGAGTTGGACTCCCTTTGTTATACAACAACTTCCCACTGACTATTTTACAGTTGGTAGTATATATGTGTCTGTGCTACTCTCTCGCTTCGTCTCAGTTTCCCCTTCACCCCCCGCCCCCTCCCATATCTTGAGTTCTCCAGTCCATTCTCTGTATCTACATCCTTGTTCTTGTCACTGAGTTCATCAGTACCATTTTTAGATTCCGTATATGTGAGTTAGCATACAATATTTGTCCTTCTCTTTCTGACTTACTTCACTATGTATGACAGATTGTAGTTCTATCCACCTCATGACATATAGCTCCATCTCATCCCTTTTTATAGCTGAGTAATATTCCATTGTATATGTATGCCACATCTTCTGTATCCATTCATTTGTTGATGGACATTTTATGTGATCATTTCTTTGCCATAAAAGTATTATAAAACTGTTGTAAATTATATGTATTTCCATTACAAGGTGAGAAAGTGGCTGTGAGAGGCTAGTTTCTGGTCTAAAATCTTCTTATTTAATCAGAGAATAGTTTCTAAAATTGGAAGAACAGCTCTTCTCTCATATTCATTTTACTCCCTAAATCAAGAGGAGATAGGTATACACTGACAATTTAAAATGTAGAATTTATGTATTTCTTTAGTGCAGAAATCATCATCATACCCTCAGAGCATCAGGAGAATCTATCATCTATGCATTTTTTATAGACTCATTTGGGAAATGTCATGGTTTATCAGAGCCACATAAATCAGAGTTTGCTGGATTTAATTCAATCTTTAAATGTCACCTGGAGATGAGGGAATAACATTGAGTCAATTTTTTGTGTGTGAGAGTAAATAAAAGCAATAAAAGCAGGTAGAGAAATCGCTGAAAATTTGAAAAACAAAATTACTTGAGCTAGAAATAGATATCGCTGGGTATAAGAACTTGCAAATTTTCTTAAAATGTAGGTTCAAACACAGCAGGCTTCCCTTTCTTTTTATGTACTTTAAGGGATAGCACTTTTGAACTATTGCTCTTCTTTATAAATGTTTTCAGAATTCTCTCCATTTATCTGCTATCTCTCTTTTGACTCATATTCAAGTCCTGCTGAATCAGCCAGGGTAGAATACATTATGCTGCAGTCATCAGTGTTCTCCAAATCTCCGTGACAACAAAGATGTTTTTCTCTGCTGGTACCACAGGCCCACCCATTGCTCTTTTTCAGCGAGCAGGAAGCCCCCTTGGCCACAGGTTGGGTTTGGGGTCAGCATACAGCCTGAATGTGGCAAGCCCAGTCCTGACGAAAGGAAAATGTTGGCAAGTGAGGTTAGTGAACATGGGCTGCTAGTGAGGGCAATAAAAATGAGGAGGAAAAAATTACTATTTGTGGCCCTGGGAAATTTCTCTGCTTGGGCTGATGGTCTTGGCAGTGGCTGACCGGAGTAGCCAGAGGGGAAAAGGAGAGGCCTCAGTGGACATTATTCTGGTATGTGATGGCTGATAGGGCAACCTCTGGACATCTGTAGGTATTCCAGCCACAAAGAGGAAAGAGACAAGGCAAACACACATAGACTTCTACTTCAGTTTGTGGCAAAGCAAATTATACGGACATTCTGAATTCAAATGGGCAGGGATATATGATTCTCCTTCAGCATGGAAAATTGAGAACAATTGTAATTGTGAACAACACCTGCTTTATTCAGAAAAATTCATGTACCCCAGTGTTCATCTCAGCACTATTTACAGTAGACAAGAAATGGAAGAAACCTAAGTGTCCACCAACAGATGAATGAATAAAGAGGATATGGTACATACACACAATGGAATATTACTCAGCCATAAAAACAAAGGAAGTAATGCCATTTGCATCAACATGGATGGACCTAGAGCTTATTATACTAAGTGAAGTAAACCAGGCAGAGAAAGAGAAATATATGATATCACTTATATGTGGGATCTAAAAAAATGATACAAATGAACTTACTTACAAAACAGAAATAGACTCACAGACAGAGAAAACAAACTTACAGTTACCAAAGGAGAAAGGGGGGCAGGGATAAATTATGTTTGGGATTAAAATATAAACACTACTGTATATAAACTAGATAACCAATAAGGACCTACTGTATAGCACAGGGAGCTATACTCAATATCTTGTAATAAACTATAATGGAAAAGACTAAAAAAGATATATATATATCACATATATATCACATATATTTCATATATATATCTCTGAATAACTTTGCTGCACACCTGAAACTAACACATTATAAATCAACTATATTTTAATAAAAACGGAAAAACAAAACTAAAAAACCAAAAGGGCAGGGATATATATCGTTTTCCCTCAACGAGGGAAATTAAGAACAATCGTAATTGTGGACAAGACCTGGATGTATCCTTCAAGTATTTTCTTAGGGGGGCATTATATCTATAAAGTAGTTCCTGGGCCTCAGTGAAAGATCCCCCTCTGTTCTCTAGATACCTGTGAAATTTTCTTCCTCTTTCCACGGCATATGCCATTTTACATCTTTTATTATGGTTATCTGTGAATGTCTTATGTTTTGCCTGATAGGTGGTGGGTGACCTTTTGGGGGGATAGATCATACCTTACTAATTAATCTATGTCTAGTAATAGACACTGTACTTAGAGCTGTGTTTAATCTTTTTGCTCAATTAATGGATCTGGGTAAGAAAATACTCTTCTGTGTTTCTGCACGTGTATAAGAAAAGACATCTTAGATCACTCACCCCCAGGTATTTTGACTTGGGTAAGAGGGCAGTTTTCAACAAGTAAGGAA